>NC_139664.1:20296123-20338623 GCF_951799395.1 Argentina silus
GAAGAGAGAGAATGACAGAGAGAGAAACAGAGTGGCTGGACAGGAAGCCATTCCCTCTCTCTCTCTCTCTCTCTCTCTCTCTCTCTCTCTCTCTCGGGAAAAAGAGTTCAAGTCTGAGAAAAGTTAAGGTTGGCCTCTTGTGAAAGGTCACAGTGGTGAGACTCAGAGAGAGGAAGTCATCGTCTCTGTTTAGATTGAGCAGAGTCAACCAGCCCAGCAGTATTTATGGTTCACTGTTGTGAAATGTCCATTCGTTTTTTTTTTACAGAGGAACCATGCCTTTAACCACAACCCAGACAAGGCCCTCACATTCAGTCTCATTCAAACACTGATTTATTGGCATGCTGACTGCGAAAGCAGTTGATTGTTATAGAATTGTTCAAGAATCAATCAAGAAACAATATTTTTTTTTCCATATCTAATCTGTCAAAGGGGCTGAATTAATGTTTCACAAATGAACAGAAACTGAAATTGGAAAATGGGGAAGCTTAAAGCAGCTACACATTTTCACTGTACTACAGCATGTAATGGCCTTGAAAACTGCAGGGATTGTGGAGCGATAGTGTTGAAACGTAATAGTCCCCTACCAATGTTTACCATATTGATTACTCCTGGTCGGTGTGGCCATTCTGTTTACATTCTTTACAGTAAGCAGGCGAATCAAAACTATCCATAGCAAATATATGTTATTACTATTACTGTTATCACCTGACATGTCAGGATCTTGTCAATGGTCTGCGTAGCCAATTTTGTGATGGAAGCTAGCTAGTACCAATGGCTACTGTAAACAAACAGCTCATTGTACTTGCAGTTTTGACTCCTGGCCAAAGGGGAGCTATGTTTCATGTGTCGCTCCTTTAAAGAGAACTACTTCAGGAACGTGGAGGAAATGTTCTTGATTTTGTCGTGATTGAACAACAAGTCTGGTTCCCACTGCTAGGCATGGCTCTCTCTCGCTCTCTCCCTTCCTCTTGTGTGTGCGTGCGTGCGTGTACGTGCATGTGTGTGCATGTGTGTGTGCATGTGCACGTATGTGTAATGACAATCTTCAGACAGCAGAGGGAGACTCTGCCCTGTGTTTCAGATGTGTGGGAACTACATGAAACAGCACTGGTGTGAGCTGAAGCTGAACGGAACCCGAAACACGGATCTAAAATCAGTAACGCCTGTTCCTAATAGCTGAGGCTTTAATCAAGAATAGCTAGAGGTGTGTAAGACTGGAACTGACAAACAGCAGCGATTCCCTAACTTAATACATAAAACGTAAAACCTTATTTTAAAACAAAATCGCTGCTACTATTTTTTGACGTATTGCCATCATTATTATTTTTTTTGCATAAAACACTGATTCGATATCACAGTGATATTATTCTCACTTTTTATTATTTTTATGTTATACTGCCTATTATTCTCATCCATTGCGGGTTATTCGGTTTAGTTAACGTCAGTTCAAACTGGAGTGGAAGTCCCCTGATTTTAGGGCTAGGGTTAGCAACCCTTTCCCCTGATAAGGATGCAGTGATGTCACAGTGGTGCCGTTCTAACTTTGAAGAACAGCAGTTTATTTATGCTATGACATCATGGCCTCAGAGGGCCTGTTAGAGAGAGATTGCTGGCCCTGTCTGACTGAGCTATTCCTGTTGTGTAACAAGTGTGTGTATGCGTGTGTGCATCCATGTATACATCTCTGGATGTGTACTTACTGTAACGTGTGTGCAAAAGCTGTAACTAGTGTGTGTGTGTGTGTGTGTGTGTGTGTGTGTGGTGTGACCGAGTATATGTGGTTTGAGTCCACACCCTTGGGACTGTTTGTTTAGTGGCCAAGTGGACTCCAGTTCTGACCAAGATGGAGAGGGAGAAATGGACAGAAAGGAGGCAAAGAGAGAAAGAGAGACAGACAGACAGACAGAGACAGGCAGAAAGAGAGAGAGAGAGAGACAGACAGACCTTTTTCTGATCTGGCCTTTCTATAGAAAATATGAGCACTCTCACCGTAACACGTGTCAGGAACGTAGCCTGTAGCGTTTGCCGTGTGTGGCGTCAGTCCTGCCTGCGTTTACTTCAGCCCTGCTTATGGAGATGGTCTGTGTTGATACGACACTACCACCTGGGTAATACTGACGTAGATACTAGCCCTATGGCTCACCTCAACATCATTGTATGACGCAACACTGCCACCTGGGTAATACTGACATAGATACCAGGCCTATGGCTCACCTCAACATCATCGTTTGTCAGAGGGCTTCATAGCTGAAATATTTAGCTTTAGAAGACTTAGAAATCTCTATGTTTACATTGATATATTTAGATCTCCTTGATGCACTCGGACAGTAATCGGCTAGTCTGTTCCTAATGAAGAGGAAAGATGAGATTACCGCTCGATGGTCCCGCTTTTTCCTGTTCATTTGGGATTGAGACCAGCCGGCAGATTTCTCCTAATGCATATACAGATAGTATAACTGGTTTACTAGGCTTCACAACATCAGTCAGTATAGTCTGATCTATTCAACAGATGGGGTGGTGTATATATGTGCTACACAGCTGGACAGGGCTAGAACACTGAGGTGTGGTGGGACAGGGCTAGAACACTGAGGTGTGGTAGGACAGGGCTAGAACACTGAGGTGTGGTAGGACAGGGCTAGAACGCTGAGGTGTGGTAGGACAGGGCTAGAACACTGAGGTGTGGTAGGACAGGACTAGAACACTGAGGTGTGGTAGGACAGGGCTAGAACACTGAGGTGTGGTAGGACAGGACTAGAACACTGAGGTGTGGTAGGACAGGACTAGAACACTGAGGTGTGGTAGGACAGGGCTAGAACACTGAGGTGTGGTAGGACAGGGCTAGAACACTGAGGTGTGGTAGGACAGGACTAGAACACTGAGGTGTGGTAGGACAGGGCTAGAACACTGAGGTGTGGTAGGACAGGGCTAGAACACTGAGGTGTGGTGGGACAGGGCTAGAACACTGAGGTGTGGTAGGACAGGGCTAGAACGCTGAGGTGTGGTAGGACAGGGCTAGAACGCTGAGGTGTGGTGGGACAGGGCTAGAACACTGAGGTGTGGTAGGACAGGGCTAGAACACTGAGGTGTGGTAGGACAGGGCTAGAACACTGAGGTGTGGTAGGACAGGACTAGAACACTGAGGTGTGGTAGGACAGGGCTAGAACACTGAGGTGTGGTGGGACAGGGCTAGAACACTGAGGTGTGGTAGGACAGGGCTAGAACACTGAGGTGTGGTAGGACAGGACTAGAACACTGAGGTGTGGTAGGACAGGGCTAGAACACTGAGGTGTGGTAGGACAGGGCTAGAACACTGAGGTGTGGTGGGACAGGGCTAGAACACTGAGGTGTGGTAGGACAGGGCTAGAACACTGAGGTGTGGTAGGACAGGGCTAGAACACTGAGGTGTGGTGGGACAGGGCTAGAACACTGAGGTGTGGTAGGACAGGACTAGAACACTGAGGTGTGGTAGGACAGGGCTAGAACACTGAGGTGTGGTGGGACAGGGCTAGAACACTGAGGTGTGGTAGGACAGGACTAGAACACTGAGGTGTGGTAGGACAGGGCTAGAACACTGAGGTGTGGTAGGACAGGGCTAGAACACTGAGGTGTGGTAGGTGTGAAGACGTCTGACAAACCTTGACCCTGGGGTGAACTGTCTTCTAGTTGATCCAACACTCTCCTTTCAAGGGTAACATGCTGTGTGGGGGGGGAAAAACAGTCAGTAATGAATATCAAGAGAAGGTTGCTACAGTGTGTGGGGGGTGTGGGTGTGGTGGTGTGTGTGGGGCGGGGGGGGGGGGGGGGGGGGGGTGGAGGTGTGTGCGGGGGGGCTGTTGTGCTGTTAAGCACTAGAGGTTGAGGAGGGAGATGGGCACATACCTCGCTGAGAGAGCAAACACATCTTGATAACATGTGTCTCGGTTTTATTAGTGAGCGTGTGTGTCTTGTAGAGTGCTGTGTGTATGTGCGTGTGTGTGTGTGTGTGTGTGCGTGCGCGTGCGCGTGTGCCTCTACAGTACTGTATTTTCCACAGTGAAAGTACTTAGCAGTTTTATGTAAAAAACATAATTTGCAGTTTAACAGGTCTTGGCCAAAGTTAAGCCTTCACCCCTCTATTTCCTTTTCATCCCTCCCTCCCCCTCTTCTTTTCCCTCCCTCCGTTGCTCTCTCTCTTTCCCAGCTGGGCAGTTGCTGTGCCGGGTGGCAGGATTGCATCAGCGAGAGCGGCTTTTCTCAATCCATCCCTCTCTCTCCTTCCCCCTCCTTCTCCCTCTTCATCACTCCGCCTCCCACTCCTCCCATCATCTGTATCAATCCCACCCCTTTTTTTCTTTCCCTCGCTCTCTTTTGCTTACCCTTCCCTCTCTTTTAGATTCACTGACGCAAGCTCTGCTATGAGCCATTAGTACCAGGTAGTTACCGATAGTGCTGAATGTACTGAGGTAAATCCCAGAAGGTACCGATGTGGTAATACCAGGTAACCCCTCCCCCCCGTTACCACATTGTTTCTGGGTAAACACCAGCTGTACAACAGAGGCTTACTCTTGGGTTACTCTTTTTCATCTCTCTCAAAACCTTTTTACCTCTCTTCTTCAATATACCTCTCTCCTTCACTTCTGCGATATCTCTCCTTCTCCTCTTTCTCTCCCCAACCACCTCCCCTCTCTCTCTCCATATCTCTCCCTTTTCCTCCATCTCTTTAGGTGAGGCACGACAAAAAAAAGTAGAAATGTCACAAAAGAAAGTAGAAATGTCACCTTTCTGTGCAGTCATTTAGTCATTGAAAGCAGCTCTGCTCTTGTTGTCTTGTCTGAACTCCCTGTACTCTCTTCCTTGTTCTCTCTCTCTCTCTCTCTCTCTCATTCCCTTTCTCCCTCTCCTCCCTTCCAAATTTCCATTCTAACGTCGTACATGGAGTGTTAGCAGAGGGAGGCGGGCGGAGTGGCGGATATTGCAGCTATAAAGAGGTATGCAGGGCAACAGAGAATATTAACCAGGCACATTTACCCTGTCTGAGTCATGTTTACCCCCCCCTACCTTACCACGTCTGTCCTCTTATCGATACAGTCTCATATCCACATGTTCCCTCAGCTCTGCTCTTATCTCTCTTCTGTCCAGGCCCATCGCTTCTCTGGAGGCTCTGTATTTGATTAATTAGGACTAGGAGGGTAAGACTGTCTGTATTCATCAAATGAAGCTTTGATAATACTGTATACTTACTGTACACAACTACAATTATTACGAGGCAAGCACTTCATAGAAAAAGGTTACATTGTACTCTCAATGGTAAATGATAGATAGAGAGAGAGGTAGAGAGAGAGAGAGAACATTTTTTAACAGAGACAGACCACATGATCTGTTTATTGCAGTCACGAAACAACACCCTCAGCTTCAACACCTTATGAACATCACAGAGCATTTGTCCCATCGAGGGAAGGGTCATTTGAAGACAGGGGCAGAATTGATGTTTTCCCTGTTCAAGACCTGTTCTAAATACGTATTTGAAATGGTTTCAAATATGTGGAAAAACCTGAGGTGTGCTTGACAGAACTTGTCAAGCACGATGGAAGCAATGGAATCGTCTCAGAAGCGCAAACGCTACTTGCAAGGCTAGCTAAGTTCCATTTACATTTACGGCATTTAGCAGACGCCTTTATTGAAAGCGACTTACAACAAATACATTTGTTTAAATAAGTGAATCATCTATCCATCAGACATCGTAAGATAAAGTACTCGATGGTCGGACCAGGGGTCATAGGCAGTCACAATGCTAGAAGAAGGACAGGACAAATTACTTCTTTTTTTTTTCTTCTTTTTTTTAACAGGAGAGAAACTTGCACAGGGGGGTAGTGGGGATGAAGAGGTCTTTAGGAGAGGGACCGTTAAGATGTAGCCTGAAGAGATGGGTCTTCAATCTACGGCGGAAGATTGGTAGTGACTCTGCAGTCACGACAGCAGTGGGAAGCTCGCTCCACCAGCGGGGCGCCAGGACAGTGAAAAGCCGTGCGCACACATTTTTTTAAATTTTTTTTTTATTTGAAATATTTGAAAGCGTTTTATAATCAGTATGTTGCCTAGGTCTGGTGCACACATGCAGTTATGACATAAGGCTCATGGAGCGGGTGTGAAGTTAACATCGCACACTGATCTAGTCAACTTACCACACTACTGAGCCAAACCCAGCTGAGCTGAGCTGAGCTGTGCTGGCCTGGTCCTGCGTCCACCATAGTTTTTCGTAACAGTGCAGTATAAGACAATGCAGAAAAAACAACAGTATGGTACGCGTTGGCCCTGTAGTGTGTATAGCCCCTTAATGTTGTCACTCAAACAGTGACAAGACACCTTCTGAGTCAGTCTGTGTTCACACATTTGCGAAAGAATGCTCTGGTTCCGTTACTCTATCAGAAAGCGTGGAAACCGTCTGAAATTTCAAACGATTCCAACCAAGCGACTGGAGTCAACAGAGGCAGGGAAACGTACAGCAATGCTACGGCTACGGCTGAGCCCCGTCGCTGGCCACGGTGGGGAGAAGCATGGCCGTTTTACAGTGAAAGTCAATGGGATGTTTCCGTTTGAGAGAGTTAGGGTAAAGTTCCTACCGCATGTGTGACCCCGTGGGTTAGCCTGTGGCCGAGAGGGGATGTAGATGTGGCCTGACTGGGGTGGACAGAGAAGAGGAGAATGTTGCTCCACTTATTGTCTCTCTTGCACATTTTCTCTGTTTGCCTCTTTCTCTTACTCTCACACTCACACTCTCTCTCTCTCTCTCGCTCGCTCGCTCTCTCTCTGACACACACTCTTTCTTACACTCCTCAATGTTACTGAGGCTTGTTGTCTCCCTTACAATGGCCCTTCACAAAATTAGTGTGCGACAGTGTCACGTGTGCGTGTGCGTGTGTGTGTGTGTGTGTGTGTGTGTGTGTGTGTGTGTGTGTGTGTGTGTGTGTGTGTGTGTGTGTGTGTGTGTGTGTGTGTGTGTGTGTGTGTGTGTGTGTGTTGCTTGGTGACTATGCTCAATAGAAGTCTTGTGCTGTGCCCAACACCTGTGTGTTATCTCATATCATACCAACCAAGCGCTGCCAGGCAAACACACACATGCGCACACACACAGTTGCACAGCAAACGAAGAGAACACACACACACCTCCGACACATTGTACATACACACCCTCTAAACCATCACAAAACTGATTTGAACATGATGAATAATTTGAATGTGACTTACCCAGTACTGAGTGTGGGTTCCAACCGTATTTGAGACTGGCAGAGGTAGAAATCGGAGGAAGGGTTCATCGTAATGCGTAATATCATTATATTACATTATATATTATGCGTAATATAAAATACGTTATATAATTTCTCATTCCATTCCATGCGTTTCAATGAGCCAGTCCTCCGATTTCTACCTCCATCAGCCTCCCCTGGTATACAGTACCAGGTAAGGTGCAGGGGTGTAAAGTAAAGTGGTAATCTGAATCTTTTCTATGACCATCTCTCTCTAGCATGCAAAAGCACACATAAATAAAGGATTTAGCGATGACAACAGAGAGTAATGAATGTTTGTTTGTTGTCATCCTCGTGACTATTATTACTCTGTGGTGAAACACAGATGTGAGCTTGACAGAGGGGAGCGTGCCTGGTCCTGTGTGTTCAACCTGTACTCTCTAGAGGTAGGATACACACTCCACAGAGGATTTCATCCTGGCGTAATACACACATCAAGGTACATGTTACAGTAACCCGGTAGTATTGCGTTGCACGTCGGTGTAGGACCCTCTGGGATTTTTATTTTTATTTAACCTTTATTTTAGCAGGGAGTCCCATTGAGACCAAGGTCTCTTTTACAAGGGAGCTCTGCATACACACAGTTTACAATAATACATATTACACATACAAAAATACAACATAATACACATACAATCAAGAAAAACAAACACATTTTTCAACAAAGATGTCCTCAATAAAAACTTTAAACTGCCCAAGCGGCACCAGAGCAACCAACTGAAAAGTTCGGTAATTGATGTTCTTGAATTTCAATAATAAGGTTAAGTAAGCCGGGAGTTTACATAGCAGGGCTTTATACACAAAAAAAGGAGTAATGAAGAGATTTCGGCATTAGTTCAGGGAGCTAACGCATGTTTTCAGGGTCTCACAGACACCAAGTTAATAAACAACATCCAAATCCAGTTGCTCCGACCAAGTCTCAAACTTGCGACCTCTGACGCCAACACACCTGACCCTCTCCTCAAATACCCGATGTTAACCAGCTACGCTATCGAAAAGCTAGCTATTCGACAGCATGGACGGGGGGTATTTGAACTTGAGGAGTGAGTTTACCGTCTCAACTCGGTTACACGGGCAAGGTTACTGATGACGGGAGAGTGGTTCCAAATAAAGACCGGGGTTGCATATAAAAGTGCAAAAGAATGGATAGAAACTATATACAATATAAACGTGGATTAAACAGAACACACGCGTTCTATGACTCATTCTATGAGTCCCTACAGAAGGCTATAGGTCCTACTTTTTGGAGAACTTGAATTGTGGTATCAGCTGCTGTTCAAAGGGGGGGCAGTCAAACAAAGAGTCAAACAACCCAGCAAGCACACACACGCACACACACACATAAACAATCAAAAACAAACACACACACACACACACACACATTCGAGGGAGAGTCAGACAAAGGGTCTGTGTGGGTGTGTGTGTGTGCACGCGCTCCCAGTTGCATTTCAGGGGGTGGTAATTGCTATCAAAGGGAAGAGGATGAGAAGGGTAGGAGTTTTAGTAGAGAGGGGAGGAAGAGGATGAGATGGAGAGGAGTTTCAGTAGAGGGAAGAGGATGAGAAGGGGAGGAGTTTTAGTAGAGGAAAGAGGATGAGAAGGGGAGGAGTTTTAGTAGAGAGGGGAGGAAGAGGATGAAAAGGAGAGGAGTTTCAGTAGAGGGAAGAGGATGAGAAGGAGAGGAATTTCAGTAGAGAGGGGAGGAAGAGGATGAGATGGAGAGGAGTTTCAGTAGAGGGAAGAGGATGAAAAGGGGAGGAGTTTTAGTAGAGAGGGGAGGAAGAGGATGAGATGGAGAGGAGTTTCAGTAGAGGGAAGAGGATGAAAAGGAGAGGAGTTTCAGTAGAGGGAAGAGGATGAGAAGGAGAGGAATTTCAGTAGAAGGAAGAGGATGAGAAGGGGAGGAGTTTCAGTAGAAGGAAGAGGATGAGAAGGGGAGGAGTTTCAGTAGAAGGAAGAGGATGACAAGGGGAGGAGTTTTAGTAGAGAGTGGAGGTAGAGGATGAGAAGGAGAGGAGTTTCAGTAGAGGGAAGAGGATGAGAAGGAGAGGAGTTTTAGTAGAGAGGGGAGGAAGAGGATGAGATGGAGAGGAGTTTCAGTAGAGGGAAGAGGATGAGATGGAGAGGAGTTTCAGTAGAGGGAAGAGGATGAGATGGAGAGGAGTTTCAGTAGGTGCATAAAGAAAGAAAGAGACAAAGAGAGAGAGGGGGAGTAGAGAAACAGACAGGTGTTGAAAGAAGAGAGAGAGTGGGCAGTTAAAGAGGCAAGGTCACACAACATCACAGCTCTGTTAGAGAGAATGACTCACTTTTCTGTAGCGTAGAGTGGAAGGCACTCAATACAGCCATTCTCTCGCTTATGCAAACACACTTTTTTTTTTTACAGTGTGCTCTACAGAGGTCCATAAAGTAGTGTTTTGGCTGTAGTGGGACATGGCTGCAATTGCAGGGCGTTTCCCCTATGTTTGCCCTCTAAATTTAGACCCAGCCACTTAAAGTGTCCCCTTGAATAACCTCCTTCTTCTAACTCTTTTTCTCCAGCACCAGCATTCCTGCTAGAGTACACACTAGGTGTCTTCTATCTCAATGTTTTCTCGTTCATCCCCTTATCATAGATATTTACCTTTTCACCTTTTCACTGTCTATTATGGCCACATTGTGTCTCATAGTCTCTCTGAGTTTCAATATTTGGCTGCATGGGATGTGACTTTTCCTGCCTCTTCCAGCAGGGTCCTTCAGTGCCAACATGGGAAGTTTCAAGCCAGCTCAGTCATGTTTCTGCCACGTCAACAAGGCTAAGATACCATCGTCTATAGCTCTGCTCTCAATCGGGTCTCAAACTGGGGATTCCACTGTCAGTACTGTAAGGATGGGGTTTCTTCTCAAACCCCCCATTTGACGAACCTCCTCTTGACCGCATCCGCAGCCACAGCGCTGTTTCTGGTAGTGTGTGGTTACAATAATAAAGCCCCAGTCAAGAGGTGTTATTGGCTTCTGGCCACGTCTACTGATGCGTTGGGCGGGAGTTAGTGGAGAATACTCGTTTGTGGTTGGTCAAAAGTATGAAAGTACTTCTTTAGGTCTGGCCCCTCCTCCTGAGACGCTGAATCTCCTACTGCAGGATGAACTGTTCAGTTGTTCACCCCGACACACACACACACACACCCGACATATGGAGAAAAGTTAACGGATTCATATTCCATGTGCTATTATCTGTCGCCTCATCTTCTGCCGGAAATATCCAACTGGGATTTTTATTGAGGTTTTGTTCCCCCCCCCCAGAAGATAGAACTAAAAGCGGTGAAAGAAAGTGATAGAGGAAACGTCTGTTGTAGATTTGGTTTGAATTGAGGATCATTCTCCGTGGATCCAGTCCTCGGTATGTCCCGTGTCACGGAGCCGCTGCCAAAAACGCGTCAAGAGAGAATGAAAGAAATCAATTTACGGGTGAGTGTGAATGATCATTCATATGAGCCTGTTCTACAGTGCGGTCAAAAGACTGAATCATAAATGCAAATACAAATGCGTTAGAATCCGATATCACCATCAAAACAGTGATTATGAAACAACCTTTGAAACAGTCATATAAACTGAAATAATGGTAGTGTACTTTTGACATAAGTGAGTAGGCTGTTGCCTTTCCAGTAATGCCCAGGGAACCCCCCTCATCTCTCTCACCCTGGTGGGAGCCCAGTGAAGGAGGGGAAAGGAGGGCTACTCTCCCACGTTCTGCTACTTTGTTTCACCCTTTGTAGATTGTGGCAATGTGGGTTTAAGTGAATGATCGGTTGTCTCTGTTAAGTGTATATGTCCATAGTACATAGACAGAGGTAGTTAAATGTATGTTTCTGTACAGCATGGTGAGGGTGGTGGGGGGGGGTAGCATTGTGCGGCACAGTAGCCAAAGCTTGGAACACGAACACGTTGTCCAACCGGGAGAAAGAGGAAACCGCTTGGGGGAGGGGGGAGAAACCGTTGTGTGTGTGTGTGGGTGGGTGGGTGTGGGTGGGTGGGTGGGTGGTTGTGTGCGCGCGCGCTATATAGAATAAGCAGAAGGTTGAATTAGTCAAACTGTTATCACAAAGTGTCGTTTTAAGATATTCTACATTTCTACAAGTCCATTCTGATAGCCTATCTTATATTTGTACACAGTTACTTCTCAAATCCTGTTGCAAATTTGCATCTAATGATCCAGGAAAATAGATAGTGTGAGAATACTTTGTCCATTGTTTACTTCTCCCCGGCTCCCTTCCCTGTCATGTGATTTGTCTAACTGCACCATGATGATAAGAAGACATTGTTTCAGTTTCACAGTAATTGTATCTGAACTGTTGCCCAATTGTGGATATAGGCAACTTTGCCAACATGCAATGTATAAAGATTAGTAGGCCAGGAACTACTTTGTGTCAATCTTTATGACAGTACCATAGTCGTTAAGGTTTAGTGATAAACATAATGAAGTTTACAATAAAGTTTGTGTTTGTCATGGTTCGTGGGAAAAGGTCAGTGTGAGCACTTTAACATGTTTGACAACCATTAGCCCCCAATGGAATGAATTATCTTAAGACGTGTGTGTGTGTGTGTGTGTGTGTGTGTGTGTGTGTGTGCGCACAGTGAGGCTTATGTGTATACTCTGATACCTTATCTCAATATTGTTGCTGTATGTGTGTTTGAAGTGTGGTTGAAGTTACAGCCTGGATGTTTTGGTGAGCACACAGACGTGTATGGTTTCTATGGAGACACAACACTGTCATTGTAGTTACAGTGTAATTGTTGTGTAACCAATTGCCTTTCCTTGAAATTCTAGGCTTAGATGCTATATGCCAACCGACCTCCAATATTGCTCAAAATAAGGATTTGTTTGGCGAGGAGAAAAGAGAAAGTACAGCTCGAGACTTGCCACACATTGGTGTGAGCATAGATAAGACTGGAGAGGGCCAACTGTGGCATCATAAGCTGACTTGGATTGCAGAACAGTACAGTTGTGACATGCAAAGATCTCTGGCTCTTTTCTTGTGACGAAAACAAGACACACACACACACACACACTTTAATGACTGTCACAACATATTTGGTGGAAACAGGTGGGAAGGGATCGTAGCGACTTGATAAGATGCAAATTCCCTCAACTGTTTTCCATGATGTACCGTCTCTGCGTTGTGTGTCTTTAGAGTTCAGTGTGTGTTGTGTGTATGATGTATGTGTTTGTACGTGTCTGTGTGTCATTCTATCACAGGAAGTTGGTGGGTGATGCACACAGTGAGTCAGTGAGGTCAATTAGTGTGTGTGTGTGTGTGTGTGTGTGTGTGTGTGTGTGTGTGTGTGTCCGTCCTGTACGCTGCCTCTGTCTGACTGTGGGATTTCTGCCGTTTGTCCAAAGCTAATTTAGCATTCCAGTGCTATGACCCCCACCCCCACTAGAACAAGCAAACACATGCATGGCCTCACACACACACACACACACACACATGCAGACCAGCAGATCTGTCTGGTGGAGAGGCATGCAGGCTCTCATGCATAGCCACACAGAGCCTTATGCCAATGCAAACTCCTTGCGCCAGACAGTCACATATTAAATACTACAGGGCTCGATGTCCACACACACACACGGACAGACGGATGGCTCTGACTTCTCTTTCTCCCTTTTTCCGACAGAGAAGTGAAATTGTAAGCTGCAAACTTTTGGAGCTTTAGTGTGTGTGTTTGTGTACGTGAGAGAGAGAGAAAAGGAAAGACACTTGGTGCTGATCAGATCAGCCCAAGATTCCCATGATTAATGCATTGCACAATAAAACCACTAAACACATACACATACACACACACACACACACACACACACACACAGGACTACTCTCAAACACCCCTTTGTCTCTCGAGGGCTCCATCACTGTTTAGTCGACCCAATGCTCCCTCGCCCAGTGGCCCATCGGTGGGGCCAATGTGGGGCAGGACAGAGCAGGGATTGTGACATGTAATAGCCCTGGGGAAGACAAGAGAGAGGGTGGGGGGATAAGAGTGAAAGAGATGGAGGAAAGCTATGGGATGAGAGAAAAGGAGTGTGTGTGTGTGTGTGTGTGTGTGTGTGTGTGTGTGTATGAGAGAGAGGGAGATAGAGAGAACGTTCTTGTCACCGTGTCACAATTGTACCAGTTGGGAATGGCTCTAACTGTTGCTGTTTCCCATATTGACTCTACCTCACAGCTCACTGTGTGTGCACCTTTATTTCGACTTCTGGAATTCTCCACTTTTTCAGGGTTTTGTTATGTTTGAAGTATTAGGGGTCCCTCAAGGTTCAATGCTTCGGCCTATCGCAAATTGACTTGGTATGAAAGTCCACAGCCCCCTAACCCTAACCATAGAAGGTTGGGTATTCCCGTTGAATATCAAATTCTCACAGTGTCTGGCTGACAGTGTATGCATGAGTCAGAAAGATGTGCGGTGAGTCAGTTAATACCTTTTTTGTGTGTGCCACCGAGGGTACAGGCTGGGTGGATGGGTGGGTGTGTGCACTCGTGTTGACGTGTGTTGTCCTGTGTGTTTGAGACAGACCAGTGTGTTGTAGCGTGTCTGTTTGATCAGCCTTTTGTATTCTCATTATGTGCTCCAGTGGCCGGAGCCTCCAGAAACAATAGCGAGGAGTCTACACGGGAGATCTACCGTCTACACACACACACACACACACACACACACTGTTGGGCACATTTACCAGTGGGCTAACGAATGTTAGACACCAGCACACCAAGCTCTGTCCCCAAGCCCAAAGCCATAAATTCAAGCCCCATTCAGCCCAAAGGACCTTTATCCTGACCATGTGACCTCCACTCTGACTCTTCACCTCCTCAGTCAGCCGTGACTTATGAACTGACCTCTGACCTGCTGGCCAGTGAAAAAAGATCTTCATAGAAACAGAAAGGATAGAACAGACACCGTCCTCACTCTTGCAGCTGTACAGACATGAACACATTTTTTGTAGAGGGACAGAGCAAAAGGGGGGGGACATGACTTCAGCTTTTGTTACGCGGTTCTTACCCGGAAAAAACGCCTTTCACCCTTTCAAAGTGCCACTTAGGCTCGCAAATTGTTACCGTTATGTAAACGCCTGCTTGTTCCAGTCATAGTATTTCATAATGGACATCCTAGTCTTCTTCATCAGCTCCCATTTCAGAGAGAGAGAGAGAGAGAGAGAGACACACACACACACACACACACACGCCATTCTTCAGTGCCAACTCATGAAGTGGACATGCGTCATATGGCCAAAGGCATGAGGAAGGCTGAGTTAATGGACCCGAACCACTCAACAGAGAGAGAGAGAGAGAGAAAGAGAGAGACAGAGAGAAAGAGAGAGAGAGAAAGACAGAGACAGACAGACAGGTAGGTGAGGAACTAGCCTGGTTTCCACTGGTCCATTTTCTTTGCTAGACCAGTGAAGCTGAATGGGAGGGAGCAGCTCTGTTCCTGTTGCTACACACTAAACGTGTGTGTCTGTGTATGCGTGTGTGTGTGTGTGTTTGTTTCACAGAGAGCCCAGGGACAGTAAGGATCAGCTTACAGTCTAGTATGCAACTGACGCTGACAAAGCGACTCACCTGTCCCACTTCGCTTCTCCTTCCGTTCTGCCCCTCCCCCTCTCTGCTTTGTGGACTGCAGAGCTTTCCATCATTTTTCTTTTGCTCTCACCCACCCACTCCTTCATACATGCCCAGTCTCCTCCTTTTCCTTTCCTTTTTTTTCAACATATCCAACCATCCTTTCATTTTACATGTACATTTATGGCATTTAGCAGACGCCTTTATCCAAAGCGACTTGTACAACAAATACATTTGTTTAAGTAAGTGAATCATCTATCCAACAGTCCTATTCTCTCGCTCTCGCTCTCACTCCCTCCCTATGCATCTCTCTCTCTCTCTCTCTCTCTCTTTTTCCTCTTTCATCATTGTTTAGCTGCATGCTACCTGTCTCTCTCTCTTTCCACCTTACTGATTCCCAGATCTCCACAATGGCTCTCTCAAAGGTCGTAATCTGAGAGGAGTGAGAAGGGAATGAGAAAGAGGGAGAGAAAGGGGGGATGGAGTCAGGTTACAAAGATGGGACCTTGGTGACTGAGTGAGAAATGAACAGAACGCACACACACACACACACACACACACACACACACACACACACACTTGCATGAAGGACATCAGTGTATAACAAGTGCGTGAGTTCTTTTGAGTGGTCGATGGCCTGGTTAAACACTCAAAAGTGTGCCTACACACTCCAAACACCCAACAATGACTAAATATCACACACACACGGACACACACCATCTCACCCTGTGAGTGTCAACAGAGTATGCACGTGTGTGCGCACACACACGCACGCACGCACACACACACACACACACACACACACACACACACACACACACACACACAGGCATTGTTGTCATCAGTGTGTGTCTGCACCTGTTTAAACAGTGGTGTTTTTAGAAGATTGTAAAAAAAAAAACTGCCCTCTCAGTCATCTCAGTGACTGTCAGTGTGTTCACCACACAGCAGCTGAGGAGACTGGTGGGGGGATGGAGAGATCACACAGAGAGAGAGAGAGAGAGAGAGCTCTAGGAAGAGAGACTCAGAGGGAGGAGAGGTCATGGGGAGATGAGACAAACGATGAGAGAAAGAATGAAGAAAGATCACGAGGGAGGAGGCGAGACAGAGAAGAGAAAGAGAGAGATGAAAGGCCACAAAATTGAGGGAGGTGAGGAGGAAAGGGTAGAAAGAGAGGGATCAGAGAGGTCGCGAGATAGTGAGAGAGGAGGCGAGAAAGAGAGGAAAGAGGGGGAAAAAAGAGTGGTAATACCCTTTAACTTCTTCCCAGATCAGCGCTAATAAAAAAGAATAGTCAATCTCGACTGTTGAACCAAGATCGCTCCGTAGCAGCCAAACTAGGGGCGTGTGTGTGTGTGTGTGTGTATGTAACTGACTGGCTGGGTCATCGGGTTCAATCAGGGTGTTTGTTTTAGGTACAACTTTAATGAGGTCACTTCCTGTGACTCTGGCTTTGGTTAGCGTGGGATTTCCCCCCCACCCCCTCCCCAGCAGTAGTGGGTTTTCACAAAGAGCGAGACAGATACAATGTAAGCCTCTAAAATCAACACGCATTACACCCCCCCCCCCCCTAAACTCCCTAAACAAACACATGACCCCAGTTTACCTCCAGTGCTCAACCCTCAACACCATATTTTGACATTTTAGAGACCAACACCACTTCGGTCAAAGTTCAATTTCTCCTATCGAATCTCCTCTCCTGGCTACCATTTACCATTTGGAGTTTTTTAAACCCTTACATGTTAGATTCGGTACATTTAATGAAACCATTTGTCCCCCAATGCTTTACTGTCCTCCCCCTGCCCTCTGTCCACGCTCAAACCCGAATTCGAGGTACACGGCAGGGGAGGCCGGTGTAGGTAGAAATTGGAGGACGGGCTCATCGTAATGCATGGAATGGAATGAGGAATACCTGGTGC
Organism: Argentina silus; assembly: GCF_951799395.1. Classification (NCBI taxonomy): domain Eukaryota; kingdom Metazoa; phylum Chordata; class Actinopteri; order Argentiniformes; family Argentinidae; genus Argentina; species Argentina silus. Next base: position 20,312,918 of record NC_139664.1, read on the forward strand.
ACATAGTATAGAGGGCAGAAACAATGTTTACTTGCATCCTTCCTTCCTTCTTTGTAATAAGCACTGATCTAATGATGAGGTGAGGCAAAGCTTCCCACTGCATGGATTTTCACAGACCAAGTCATGTCAGACCAGTGAGTTAAAGGGGGGAGCTAGATAGTGGTCCTAGACCTGGATAGGAACCACCATCGGGGTGGTTGGACCTGGTCCACCCCTCCTCTCCTCACCATCACAACCTAACACAGATAAAGTGTTCCTCATCTGAGAAAAAAAAAAGCCAATCATTTTCAAATATGAAAATGCCTCTGTTGGATTATTAAATGTCCACAAGGAGTGTTAAAATCGAAGCACATTTGTGCGTTGGGGCTGTTTAGCCTTCATCAGAGTGTTCTTCCTTTGGGAATGGTGCGTTTTGGGTTGTACAGACAGTAAGCCTCTCTTTGGTGATGTATGAAATAAGATCTAGGGGAAATAGATGTTATTTTGTAAACAACTCCTACTGTATAGCTAGGTTATTATACTAATGCATTGCAGTGTGTTCCTGTTTGTCTGTAAGCTGACCTTTTTGAAGCACTTGTTCCATATGTGTGTTTGTGCGTACATAATGGGTATGTGTAGGTGGATGTGTGTGTGTGTGTGTGTGTGTGTGTGTGTGTGTGTGTGTATGTCTGTGTGTGTGGGTGGGTGGGCGGGAGGGCATGTTGCTGTACCCTAATTTTATTAATTAGTGAGCCCCTGGGACAGTCTGGCAGTGGACTAAAAGCGGGGGCATCCATTCATTTTCCCACAGTGCTGTGTGTGGGTGGGGGGGGGGGACTGTCTCCCATCAAGGTCAAAGTGTACTAAGCCTCATGATGGATGCCATCTGTCTCTCCTAGTCTCCTTACCCATAGGAACATGTAAATGTATGGCCATGTTCAACCAATTACCATGCCCCCCTTCCTAGAAGACACCCACATATGCATTAGCTGTTACACTGTTGGTCATCCTGTCATGCAGACATTCATGGAGGATACACACGCACACACACAAACACACACAGACACAGACACAATTACACTAATACAATGGATCTTCATGCAAAATGTATATGTATTTTCCTGTTCCATAACATAACCCTGAGAATAGTCCTCTAAACACGCAGTAGTTGTCTTCTCCAGTTCCCCCACATCTCTTTGTGTTCTTTGTGTGTTGTCTCTCTCTTTGTTCGACCGCCAATACGCGCTGAAACGGAGTTACCTGCTAGGACCCTTCTTTCTTTTGTCAGGTATTCTCTTCCACTCTTTTGTCTCTTCACCGCATCTCTCTCTCTCTCTCTCTCTCTTTTCCCCTCTCAGGGGTCCTTTCTTCCCCCCTGTATCCGTTTCTCCATCTGTCTGCCCCCAACCCCCCCTCCACCCCCCCCCATCACCCCGGGCCCCTTTCTTTCTCGTTTAGGTCTCCCTTTTTCTCACTCTATTTCAATCTCATGGGTCTCTCTCTCTCTCTCTCTCTCTCTCGTTAATAATTAGCCTATCTGTTCTCCGGCTGCACATCTCTTTCTCACACATAATGACTTTACATCCATCTAAATCTGCACTCAGCACAGCTGAGGTTGGATAGAGAGATGCTCCACGTTGTCAGTGACATCATCAAGCTGCGTCTCCCCATTGTGGCTCTGTTTCTGTCGCTCATATACTGCGTCCCACTTCTCCCAGTATGCACTGGGGCACTTCCCCACGTGGATTTAGAAGCATATGATTGGTCTAAGCATGGGCTCTTACAGTAAATTCCCATTTCAATCCATGTGGCAATACATGGGAAGAAAAATAGGAGGCAGCAATACTGAACATGCTGTGGTGATAAAGTGTGTGTTATCAAGGCCATAGTTCATCCCTTGTGTCAATCCTCATATTTTTAATTCTATGTCATTTTGTTTTGATAGCGTTATCTGATTTATGAGTGACACACAGGTTGTTTTTTTGCCCTTTGACTGTGGATTCCAAAGGTACGGTTTCATACAACCTCTTTTATTGATTGTCAGGTGTCCACCTTGCCGTCATCCACGTGATGGATAGTTACCAGATTGTGCAATAGAAACAATTCATTATGCCCATAAATTACATATTTTGGTTTGCTTCCTTGTATGCCTTGCCTAGTAATGTTCTCTACATTAAACTCAACTCATTTTAGGTGAACCACTGTAGATGTATTTGCGAGATTTCACTCTCTCCATCACATCTTACCCACATCCTGTGTCCCTCTCTGTTCCCCACTCTCAGTCGCAGGAACAGAGAGAGCAGTGGAACAGTTGTAGAGTACAGACACACTTATAATCGCCTCTAATTATAGCCCCTCCCCCCTCTTCTCTTTTTGTAAAGCACAGTGACTGCCATTAAGCCCGGGGGGGTGGTGGGTGGGGGCATAATTAAGGCAATAGACGCCTGACCCAGGCTGATTGTCTTGCAGGCCAAGGTGAAAAGGCTGTTGTCCTAGCAGGTCAAGGTGAAAGGGCTGTAAGTGTCGCTTTATGTGCTAATGAGCACTAACTATTTTATGGGAGCCCAAAGGGACTTTCCTCTGATGTTTGAATACACACACTCCTGCCCCTCCTTGGTTTAGTCTGACACGGCCAAGAGCTGTAGAACTGTGTTCTGGTTTGAGCTTGATTGTTTACATATGCCATCTGAGCATAGGCTTCTGACTTATAGTCCACTGACTTTGGCTTTACCCTGAATTCAACAACATGGATGACTTTCAGTTAAGATAAAGAAGAACTGACAAATCTATTTATGAACTTCATTTGAATAGCTTTTGTCCAAAGTTGTCCAACTGTGTTTCAGTTGATGTCATCCTGAGGTTAGTTGACCACTTATGACATGTGATAAAACTAGGCTGATTCCGCTTCCGTGAGCTAAGTCAAACAGCTCACTGTTTCTCACAGTCTCTCTACAGGCTGATTAGTCTCCATGTTGAATCTACTGAATACTCCCTGGTTTTAAATAAATAAATACATAGAAACTTAAAGAGAGGAGAGGACACACCCAAAGCTATTCATTCAACCATAATAGAGGTCAGCTGAGCTCGTGTGACTTGTGTTGCATCTGTAGTAACTTATTACCAAACATTTTATAATGAGTAACTTCAAAGAGAACAAATAATGACACCAGACAAAACAAAACAGTATAGTCGTCAAGTATCTTTTTATTTGGGCTAAGGACTTACTAGACTTTTGGTTGAAAAACCTAGTCAATCAAAAGTGAATGTTGTTGTGTACCTAACCTAGATTCACTTAAAATCCAGCTACACTGAAAACATGTGTAAAATGTCGGCTAATGTTTCTAAGCAAAGGCATGGTGTTGACCTAAGTCAATGTCTACACGTCATTCTGGGAACCCTTGAAAACTAACATTTTGTGCAACAGTCCAGTTCTCCCCCTTACTCTCCAGCTCCAACGCTCCCCACCCACTTCCCCAGGTCTCCATGGTTTCTTCTTCTAGCTTCACAGCTTTATGCATGAAAAGGGAAGTCAGTTTAATGTATGCATGTTCCTGTGCATCCTGTGCATGTAGTCAATACTGAGCCTCCAGCACAGACATTTTTGCGACAAAAAGATCGCTGACATGATAAGTAAGCAAAACATTTGAAAAAGCATAACCAAAATAGCTTTCTCAGGACCGTGTATACAAACCAATTTCCAAACCACCTTTTTCGTCACAATCGTGAGTTTTGTTCCTTCCCTTCCTGTCTAGTTTTGTTGTGTCTGAGCTTGCATGGTTAGAGGAAGGGGCAGGTTTTGAATGTCATGTATTTATGGTTGCTTTTAATAGACCCACCACATAAGCACAAGATACTAAGCACAAGTGTTCACACTAGATTCCTAAACCAAGTGCACCCTCTGGCCCACTGAGTGACATCTGCAGACGAGTTCAGTTTATTCCACGAAAAACAACAGCTGCCAACGTCAAGAGTCTGTTGGGGAACTGAGACTTCCTGAGTCCTGCCGCTATGAGATAGCACACCTCACAGACAGTAGACGGGATAGGATATAACACTGCTCTTACACGAAACCCCTCTGATATGGCATGTGTGTAGTGTTTAAGCCCTACCCTGTCACACCAAGAAATGTTGTGTTCCGTCCGGAAAACTGGTGGACAATTGAAAATTGGCTCATCCAAAACACAGACATATGGTGTAAGTAACTTGACTTTTAAATGTTAAATAGCAATGTCAATTGTATTCATTATATCTCCTTGCATACACTGAGCTCCATAGTAACTGTCCAGTATATCTGAGCCTGGGAGGAGTAGGACTTGGCAAGGTTCCTGGTCACGCCAAACCATTAGTTAACCATTAGACTCAATAAAGCATAGCCCAGTATCACCGCTTACTGGAAACCAGCTAAGTTACTTCCTCTGTCCAAATGTGTCAGGTAAATTATCTCATGCATCCTTATATAGACACAAAGACCCAGAGCGAGTTCTAATAGTCAGTTACGAAACAAAGGATTATCCATGCTACGCTACTGAATAGTGGCCAGAGGTAGACTTGAATCACTGGAGTACAGGCAGGCTATGCTTCCACCCCTGAGATCTCATCTTAACTCAGATGAAGACGTTTTAGATGTTCCGCCGTTCAAAACATTAAAGAACTTTCTCCTCAATGTGTGTCAGAACTTTCTCCGATCACGGCCCCCTGTAGCAAGTCTATTGACCCAACGGTGGTTTGTGTTTTCACAACTGCTTGTTTACGGCTCTTTCATCTCTGTGTTTTGTCTGGCTGGGGTCAGAGTTGAACTTCAGAGAAGAGTCTGCCTCAGCCAGGCTGTTTAAAGGTGTGTGACCTGAGGGAATACTACCAGCTCACAATCCCCAGGTGGGATTTGCATACCGCTGTTGTGGCCTTGAGCAAGAGATTCAGCCTCTGTAGACTTCCTATATCCAACTGTATACACAGAGAGAAGGCATCAACAGGAGCTGGCTGTGGATGAAAGACGACTGTGCTTTTTCTAAGCCTTATTGACGTGATATTGCTTTTGTCAGGTAAGGGAGAGAAAGAAATTAAAAGAAAGAGAGGGAGAGAGAGAGGATACATGAGTGATAACACCTAAGTGCTAATGCCTTGTCTTCTGCTCACCCCCACCCTATGGAACTCCCCAGAGGAGTAAGGTTGGATATCTGGAAAGCTTGGGCAGAGGTTAAGTCTGTGGCATGACCCGCCCCTAATAGTATTTACTAATCCCTCCTCAATAACAACGGCTTTTCTCTTTCCTCCCTGTCCGCCGTGCCCTCTTCTCATTAAAAAGCCATTACTTCGCATTTGGTAACAATTTACGACTGGCGCCCCCTGTCCAAAAACACATTGTGGCATTCTTTTCCTCCAATTAAATGTTCCTAGCAACCTGTCTTCTTTTTCTCTCCCTCTCTCTCTCTCTCTCCCTCTCTCTCTCTCTCTCTCTTTCTCTCTCTTTCATTCCTCGTCTCTCACACCATCCCCCTATCGCCCCTGAGTCAGATGATTCTAATCCAGTCTGTTAATCCACTATAGAGGAGAGAGATAAGGCGAGGGATCGAGAAAGACAGAGGCGAGAGGGAAAGAAAAAGAGGGGGGATGGGGAAGTCTGTCACTGTGCCAGATAGCATAATAGGCAGTTCTATAGAAAAAAAGCCATAATAAGGTAGTCTGAGTGATAGCGCTGACTGTGCGTTAATACAGTATGGGGCCCGTCTGGGACTGGGCCAGTCTAATAACGTCCCTCTGTGGGGGACGGAGTGGATTAGTCCCTGGTTCTGAGCTCACTCTGCCGCCAGTTAAGCTAGCAGGCTGCAGAGATAGACACTGCTGGATAGACCCTACACGGATGCAGTTAAACTCTATGGATTAAACCAAAGAGTGGCTTACAAAAATGTACTTAGACACCTTGGCGCCAGTGCCAATTTTGCACCTGCTGCCTTTTTCTTTGATTCTGAATGAAATGTAAAGGGAGAAATGGAAATTGGGGAAGTGTTTAATTAGCTTCGGAAGATCAAGAATGCATTTGGCCGATGTGTTTTAAACATGCAGGTTTGTAAATGCAGCCATTTCCCCCGGGACATGAGTGGTTCCCTCCCATGTTCACATTGTACCAACACCACCGCTGCATTACCGGGATGCAAGACAATGATTTAGTGCTCAAGACTTTTAACAGGATTCAGAGCGAGGTGCAGCAGCCTCTGGACTCATGTGGCCCCTTGGCATTGCGGGTTCAAAACCACCATTGCCACTTTCAATTCTGTGTCCCTTTTACTATACACTTGACCACTTTATTAGGAACACTATACTAATACTGGGTAGGGCCTCCCTTGTCTCTCAAAACAGCCTCGATTCTTCGTGGCATTGATTCCACAAGATGTTGGAAACATTCCTTTGTGATTCTGGTCCATGATGACATGATTGCATCACGTAATTCCTGCAGATTTTTCAGGTGCACTTTCAAGCCGTGAATCTCCCGTTCTACCACATCCCAAAGGTGTCCTGTTGGATTCAGATCCGGTGACTGGGAAGGCCACTGAAGAACACTGAACTCATTGTCATGTTCATGAAACCAGTTTGAGACGACTTTTGCTTTGTGACATGGTGCATTATCATGCTGGAAGAGCCATTAGAAGATGGGTATATTGTGGCCATGAAGGGATGCACATGCTCGGCGAGTGTATGTCCCCTGTCACAATGCCCTCCTGTCTAAATCAAGTCAACATACAAAATGGGAGTGGAGATCCTCTCGTTAAAAAAAACGACATTAAAATCCCTCCCTCCATCCTCTCTTTTCCTTTGGGTGTGTCTTACATGTCTTCTACCCCCTAGGGGGGCCAATGAGGACATATCCTGAATGAGCTCCACACAATGGGGGCCCCGGCGTTTTGTTTAGGCTCTCAAAGGAACCCCTAACAAATCCCTCTTTAGTTTCTTTTCTCTTGCTCCTTTTTTCCGATAACACACGGGTTGTGTGGCGTTTTCCGGTGAAGGGGATTTAACCCTCCGTAACCCTCGTGACTGAAACAGCGGGGGTTAGCTTCCATAGTGGGGTCTTAAGACTGCCATAACTAGCTGCAAGCGAAAATTCAGGGAAAGTTTAAACTATTTACATACACAATCTCAGGGTTTCTGGAGATTAAGTTGAAATTGCATCGAAGCACATCATTTGGATGATAGACCTGACGTGCATTTGAAAGCGGCTTTGGTTTTATTTGTTATGGTACCGTATGCAATTATGGTGATGGAATATCCTTACTAACCATTTCAAAAACAAATTTGATGGCGAGTAATCTTCGTGAACATATGTCTGAATACTTACACATGCGATCCATCAGACTTCCTTATTTGCTGATATTTACATTTTTGAAAGGCTTAAGCTAGTTTGGGCACGACACTGTCTGTTAGCATTAGCAAATAGACATCGTACAGTCTACCTTTAAATCACCCACCGTCAATAAACAACGCTGCGCCTCAATGTTTGTCAACAATTAGCTGAGACTGTTAAGTACAACAAAAAGGCGTGACAAAACTGCTTATCTGTGTTCTCAAACATCAGGAGATTATCTTGATACTCTAATGGCCGCTGGCTGTGAGATTCCGGCTGCTTTAGACCGGACAAGTCTGCTTACTTACTTAACACAGTCGGAGGCTAGCAGCAGCAGCAGCAGCTCTCTGTAGTCTGTACGCACAGGGTGGAATTCAAAATGTGTGGGATAACACAAGGCTACATGCTAGGAAACAGCTGGATATGACAGAGGCAATGGCTGGCACATTCACACTTTAGTCGCACACACACACCCCCCTAACACTTCAGGACACACACTGTCACACACTGAATACACTTGTGCTGAGACAGCATAGAATGCTCTCCGCACTGTAATAATGAGATTAAAGATACGGTATGCTACAGTCGTGTCCTTTTGTCCTTAGGCTGCCAATCTTTTTGTGTGGGAGCGAGAGAAAGCATATTGGTCTTTTCTTGAAAACACACCCCGTTCACAATTCCTCATGTGCCAGCTGTCCTTATCCAGGACGGTGTACTGTATAAAACCATACACACACACACACTGCAGTGGCACAGTAGGGAAAGATGAGCAACAGCAAAACCGTTGAGTTAACCTTAGGATTCCTGTAGGTAAAATCATTTTTGATCTTTGGTGATGTTATTCTGTGGATGAAAGATGCTACTTTGAGAGGGTGTGTGTGCGTGTGTGTGTGTGTGTGTGTGTGTGTGTGTGTGTGTGTGTGTGCGTGTGTGTGCGTGCGTGTGAGTGTGAGGAGCTCTCTGAGGTCAGGGCAGCGTTGAAGCTTTCTGCGAATGATTGTCAATCTATTCGGTGATGCTTTCTCAGTTTCGTAATGTTTCAGATTGATCACGGATGGGTGCTGATTTCTCTCTCCTTTTTTATTCTCTCTCGGGCAGAACAAAGAGAAGGAGCGGATGAAGGAGAGGGAGAAGGAGGCGCGGGAGCGGGAGGCGCGCTACAGCAACGGCCATCTCTTCACCTCCCTCACTGTGTCCGCCACCACCCTCTGTTCTGCCTGCAACAAGAGCATCACTGCTAAAGAGGCCCTCAGCTGCCCTAGTGAGTACCACACACACACACACACACACACACACACACACACACACACACACAACCTCATTCAGTGTAACATACATTTCCATTACCTACAACATTATTTGGGATATTGATGTATTGATGTCGCCAAATCAGTGGCCCAACAGACATCTTGCCTCGGGGTCGGACAAACTAGGACGGTCTCGAAGTTGACCCTTTTGTTGAGTGTGTGTGTGTGTGTGTGTGTGTGTGGAAGTGAGTTTGAGTGGAAATGACTTGAACGGCATAGGGTGAGGGGGGGGTGGGGGCTTGCCCTGTGGACCAAAATTGTTTTTAGGAAGAAGGAGGTGGATCAAACGAACAATGAGAGAGAAAGTTATTGGGGAGGGGGCAAGAAAAAGAACAATCATCCAGAGAAAGAAAGAGGAAAAAAAAGATAAATGAAAGAGGAAAAAGAGCAGTGGGGGAGAAAGAGCGAGGGATCGATAAGGATAAAAAGTACAAACGTGACAAATATGAGCCAAAGCTAGGGATCAAAAACAACAAGTGAGATGGTGTGAACGGGTGAGACAGACAGAGAGAGGGAGTAGTAGGGGGGGAGTGCACAGGAGGAGGGATTCCTCCTGCCTTCCCCTCTCGCTGTTTTTCTTTCTTCCCCTCCCTCCATTTCTCTCTCCCTCCCTCCCTCTCTCCTTCCCTCCCTCCCTTTGAGAATCAATCAGCTGCTGACTTCCAGAGGAACCCCTCCCTCCCCCCCTGCCCGGTCCAGACAATGCTGTCAGTGTGTGGGGAGCGCTGATCAGACGACCTGCCTCCCTCTCCACTGGCCTGGAGGAACAGCTGAGAGAGGGAGAGGAAGAGAGAGAGAGAGGAGGGGAGGGGAGGAGACTTGAGGGCAAAGGGGGCGAACAAATAAAGGCAGGGAGATATGTTATAAACAGAGGGAAAACAAGATAAAGAGGGCGGAAAGAGATGGAAAGAGATGGAAAGAGATGGAGGGAGGCATAGTAGATGGTACAGGTAGAGGACAATGAGAGAGGGTACTGGTTAGATAAAGACAGGAGAAAAGGAGGGATGGGGAAGGAGTGGAGTAAATAGAAGGCACAGGTACAGGATTAGGAAAAAGAACGGGGGCGTGAGAGAGAGTCCTCAGGGCCTATCAGCTCTCAGGTCACTTGAGGCGAGTATGTCATTACGTTTGGTGTTTTTACCGTCAGAGAGAGAGAGAGAAAGAGGGGGATAGACGGAGAGAGATAGAAGAGGTTGGGAAAGAGAGGTAAATAGGGAGGGAGAGAGGAATAAGGAGAGAAAGACAACAAGAGAACAAGATAGGATGAGAGAGGGATATGAAGGGAGATAAAAGATGAGAGGGAGAGCGAGAGGAAGACAGAATCAGTAGGCATTGGAAGGATGTGAGGGAAGAAGAGGCGAAAGAGGAGGGATGATGCATGATGATACAATTAGACAACTGGGGAGTTAGCTGGAGAAAGAAAAAAGGAAGTCTTTCTGAGAAGGACATATGTTATTTTTATGTTTTGCTTAGCCATCATCTTCCTGTTTTGAAATGAGCCTTATGGCATGCGCCTCTTCATAAACAACTGTGAAGTACAAAGGCAATCTTTCAGTGTCAAATTCTATTCATTAGTTTATTTGTTTTGCTATTCTCTCAATGCTAACTGTGAACTTGTGGGTGAGGCAAAAGGAACAAAATATTGCGATACACACCAGATGTGACCCACGTGTATGATTGAATATACATGAACGTTTTTGTTCACTTCAAACAGTCAACGTTTATTTTTTATTATGAAATGAATATAAAGAAGACTATTTTTGCATTGCAAAGGTGACTGCTGTGTTTCAGCCCAGAAACTGGGTTACAGGTTGGGATATCTATACCACACACACACACACACACACACAGTATTTCTCATTTTGTCTGGTATTGACCAATACGCTCCTGCTTTTACCTCGTTACCTTGACCCCTGTAGCTCAGAAGAGGGGGTTCAAGCAGAGAGGAAGAGATGGAGAAAAAGATAGATAGACAGACAGAAAGAGAGAGGGAGGGGGTGTAGAGGGGCATGGGGGTTGGAGAGGGAAGGCTCCTGGCATGGGGTGTAATTACACATGTCTGTTGCCAAAGGGGGAGATGTTTGTGTGTGTGTGTGTGTGTGTGTTTTTGTGCGCACGCGTGTATGCAATATGTGTGTGTGTGTGTGTGTGTGTGTGTGTCTATTGTCTGTGTGTGTCTTGTATCCGGCCCTTCAGACTGAGAGAGACAGTGGGCACAGAGATTGCATTGGGGGGTGAAGAGGGGTACACCAGCTGTAGCTCAGAGCACGGCTCGTAGGCTATTGATTTGGGTTGAGGGCATCATTATGTTTGGAGGGTCAGATCTAGGTTCGGGTGTGTGTGGGCGTGTTCGGAGGGAGGGGGTGGTATTGGGCTGAAGGGGGCATGAATACATTATCATTGCCAATCACACTGGAGGTGAGAGAGAGGGCGAAGATACACTGGAGGGATGGGGAGAAGAGAGAGGGAGAGAGAGGGAGAGAGAGAGAGAGAGAGATTTGAGGTGTGAGGCTATTTCAGGTTATTTACAGCATGGCTGTAGTTCTCACTGCAGTGTTTGGGTTCTTTGTTTGTGTATTGACTCTAAACCAGTTAGGGTATCTGGTGCCTAGACATGATTTGATTACATTATAGTGGAAAGTTTGTGTAATGTTTCATATCAACATAGCGTTTGACCTATCTTTTATTTATTTATTTTTTAAAATTTTTACATGCTTTATTTTATTTTTCACATCTAGGTTAAATCTTGTACTTTTTTCCTCTTATACATGTCTTTTGCAATTGTATACATTTGACATCTTATGCATTTTACATGTTGCCATAAAAAACTATTTTTCTTATAATCTCCTATAAAATAAAGATGTATTCAATCCATCATCCTCTTAAGAAGGCCTATGGTCTATCTTCAACATAGACCTTTTATGAATCATCACAATGTTGCCTGATTGCCACCTGTTCAATCTGCCAATTTTTAATCCAGTTTCCAGTATTCTGAGATAAAGAATAACCCAGAAGTAATATCTATCTATCTATCTATCTATCTATCTATCTATCTATCTATCTATCTATCTACAGTGTCTGTCTGTCTGTCTGTCTGTCTGTCTGTCTGTCTGTCTATATCTATCTACAGTGTCTGTCTGTCTGTCCGTCCGTCTGTTTGTTTATTTATCTATCTACAGTGTCTATCTATCTATTTATCTATCTATCTATCTACAGTGTCTATCTATCTATCTATCTATCTATCTATCTATCTATCTATCTATCTATCTATCTATTTATCTATCTATTTATCTATCTATCTATCTATCTACAGTGTCTATCTATCTATCTATCTATCTATCTATCTATCTATCTATCTATCTATCTATCTATCTATCTATCTATCTATCTATCTATCTACAGTGTCTATCTATCTATCTATCTATCTATCTATCTATCTATCTATCTATCTATCTATCTACAGTGTCTATCTATCTATCTATCTATCTATCTATCTATCTATCTATCTACAGTGTCTATCTATCTATCTATCTATCTATCTATCTATCTACTTACCTATCTATCTACCAATCTATCTATCTATCCATTTTACAGAGTAGATACAGTAGTGCTGCTGCCACAGACTGTAGGTTTAAGGGGATTATACAGTAAGGTCTGTGATGACGCCCCCTCCCTGTCTGTTGAGACTTTTCTCTTTGTTTGGTGGATCTATGAAACAGCCCCCACCCCACCCCCTCGCCCCGACACACAGCTGCTACCCCCCTAATCTGGAAGTAGTGCATCTGGTAGTTTCAGTGTGGGAGATTAACAAGCAGTCTGGCACACTGACGTGGGCACGCGCGAGCGAACACACACACACACACACACACACACACACACACACACACACACACACACACACACACACACACACATACTTTCCTTCTCACACACACAAACAGAAAGTCTCACTGAAGCATACAGACACAGATACAGACACAGACACGTACACACGCACAGACACTGACATTTACACATATCCGACCACGCACACTTTTACAATCCCTCTTGGTCCCAAGCATTACTAAAAGATATATGAACTGAGGTTACCACAGTTAACCTTCTCCCATGTTAACACAATGGGCTGATATGGAGCCATATTGACCCAGAGTTGGTTTGATAGGGGGTCATGACCTTGTCTTACATTAGGATTGGTCCCTGTGGGCCCCTGTGAATTGGGACAGGGGTACTGTGTGGTTAGGTTGGGATGTGGGGGAGTGTGTGCATTTGTTTGTGTGTGAGTTGTGTTATTCACCATTTACAGAATGGTAAATAGCTCAAAAACATAACATGTTTTCACTTAGTCATGAGCCCTGGAAAAATGTCTCAGGACATGACATTACAGGTATTTTACTCACATGGAAATAGTCTATTTAGTTATAATAGTTAGTTACATAATACCTAAATAGTCAAAATACTCAGATGTTCTTGGAAGTTCACCCAAGGTGAGGACTTCAACCCAATATGTTTACACTCCTGCTGCAACGAGTCAGTGAACTTCTGTGTGTGGACATACGATTACAGATATAAGTGTCAGAGAAGGGATGTCCATTTATCAGGAGAGGCAGACGCCCAGGGGGCAGATGAACATTACCTGGTCCATCTGAAAATACTCTGAGCTGGACAATGGGCTGATATGGAGCCATATTGCCCCAGAGACCCAGAGATGGTTTGATAGGGGGTCATGACCTTGTCCTACATTAGAATTGGTCCTTGTGGGCCCCTGTGAATTGGACAGGGGAGCCGTGTGTTTAGGTTGGGATGTGGGGGAGTGTGTGTGTGTGTGTGTGTGTGTGTGTGTGTGTGTGTGTGTGTGTGTGTGTCTCATACAGTATATTTGAGGCCAGAGCTGTAAGAATTTAGTATATTATGAATATGCAATCAACTTGACAGTATTAACTTATATTATGTATTCATATTTGGTATCATTTGAGGTACCCACACCATATTTTTCAGTACGGTACAGTGCAGTATAAAATCAGAATGTTTGATTAGCAACTCACAATTCACATTGTCTTCAACCCTATCACTCTGTAAATCAGACACCGAGAGTGCAATTTCATGACTTTTCATGACATTACTGTTGACAAGGATATGGAATCATTTCGCATTTACATGATGAAATAACTAAAAAACATCAATACCTGCTTTCACTTAGTCATGAGCTCTGGACAATTTGTTAAATGCAGGACATGAAATTAGGGGTCTTTTAGTCACTTAGTATGTACTTTTGACATGGAAATAGTTCGATTTAGCCAGAATAGTTGGTTACATAATAGCTAAATAGTCAATCATCTACCCAAATGTTCTTGGAAGTTCACCCAAATTGAGGACTTCAACCCAATATATTTAGACTCCTGCTTGCAACGAGTCAGTGAACTTCTGTGTTTGGACACACGATTACAGATATAAGGCTCTATTCTCTCCAGCATTCTCACTCAAATCGAGCAACAGCGAGAATGGGCGTCGGTATATCAACAGAGGCTGAAGCCGATATGGTGCATAGCCTGTCCCACGCAGGCGGCATGTATGATGTGGGCGTTGACTGGTCCATGTCAAGGTACTCTGAGCTGGACTCTACAGCCAGGCTTCAGGACTACTCTGTCAGTGTACTGGCTCATGCAGGCGGTCAAGCCGCGGACTACGTGAAGGAGCTAGGCTCTTCTTTAGCAGGCTTCTCCAACGTGCCTCACGCAGTAGGTTTCGGAGCTCTTATTATCTCCTTGATCATTGATCTGGCCTTAGCTAAATCCACACAATCTAAAGAGAGCCAAATGACAGATCTGATACGCAGCGTCTTCGCTGAGGAAAAGGTGTCAAATGTGCGTGACGCAGTGGATGAGTACCTGAAGCGCTACCAGATGTTCCTGACGAATAAGGAGAGTCTGTTGAGTGAGACTCATCGTCTGGAGATCAAGCTCAGTGAACATCTGACCAAGTTGAGGAACTCAATGCTGCATGACAATCAAATTACCTCCCCCGCTCTCAAGCGCTGGACCAACGGAGCCACCTTCCACTGTCTGATGCTGATCCACCTCGCTCGACTGGAGGAGAACAGCAACAGGGCCAAAAACGCAGCAAGAGCAGCGATGGTCACCTACCGGCAAGACATAAGCAGACTCAAGGACAATTATAACAAATACCTTTTCTCTACCATCAGTTTGTGGCAACGTTCTATAACAGAACGTTGTTACTGCAGGGGGAGGAAAAAAAGAGACTACCCAATTTCCCGTCTTCATCAGTGCTGTTACGTTAGATATTACGAGACTGGTCAAGATAGGTGCGTTGAAGTACCAGAGGAGTTCAGTGATGTACTTGAAAGTTGCAGCTATTCAAAGGCAGTATTGGTCAACAAGATTGTCAACATGAAGATAGCAGAGATTGAGACGTATTTCTTGGACCTTCAAGGTAGAATAGATGCCCTAGTAGCTCAGAACGGAAGCTTTATTTTGCCTACACACGCATAGGGCTGTGAAGTGTCAACAAATTAGGGAAGTTATCGTATGGCAAGCCCAATAAATGCATTACATTTTATAAACATAGGTCTACCCATGAAATGAAATGCTTGTTGAGAGCAATCAAATGAACACATAAGATTAGTTTTGTTTTTGTGTATTGTTTTTTACCTACTATTTTCATATAAATGTTTTGGTAACACTTTACATTAAGGTCACATTTGTAAAGGGCTTTTTATTCAATTATAAATAATTTACAAACAGTTATAAGTCATTATAACGTTTAGACTGATCGCTATTCACTTGAGGCTTGCCAAATTGGGAGCTTGTAATCAGAAGCCAGTTATTAATACTTTATAAATGCACTTATAAATGCTTCAAAAACTAACCCTGATATGAAATAATGGAATATTATTTGCAATTGTTGCGTAGTGGTTGCACAGTTGGGAAATTGTATTTGCTCGTTTTTACACCGGATGTATGTAATTAGGTACTCTGAATTAATTTACTCTATCTATCTATCCTAAAATTACCACCATGATTATCATCAGATATGGTTGAAATTGAGCCTGAAATTGACCCTCCACTTATTAATTTATTTCTAGTATGGCAAGACGAGATCTGGTTACAATTCAGAATGACTAGCATTTAAACCGTTTATAGGGTAGTATACGTATTTTGAAGAGAAACATAACTACTATTTTGAAGGACTTTCAAAAAAACATTATGAATGCAGAACTGGGTTTGACAGGTCTCTCATGTTGCTATCTTTACTCATTATTTGGGCAAAACTATCAAATGATATATAAGATCTACAAATGATCGGTAGGCTATCTACAAATGATCGGTAGGCTGCTGCCTCAGAGAAAAAGAAAAGATGTAAATCACAGTGCTCACAACTTACTTCAAAGGTGATGCTTGTCTATCTATATCCTTGTTTTGATACGGTCATGACTGGCTAACGTAGAGCTACCTAGCTAGGTCCACGTCAGTGGGGCTTTGTCGTAAGCTTGAAACAACTTGTAGTTGAAACACCAATAGTACACAGTTAGCTAGAGGGACACGTTCGCTATATGCTGTGTTGCTGTTTATTAACTTGTCTATTTCCATTCCGCAGCAGGCCAGTAGCCTTGCTGCAGTTTCTTATTGGGTTATGTTTGTTAAAAGTGAATGCCATCTCTGTCATTACTATAGTATAGATAAGCATGAATAAACAATTAATGTGAATTATTCGATTATGACTACTTATTATGAATGACGCAATGTTGGATCACTTTACTTGATGTGCCCTATAAACATGCATTACTGTTCATAATTGCTTATAAAAGGTGAAGCTACTTCACTTGGAGTGTCTTATTTTAGATGTTATACTGTAGGTGCACATTGATTATGTTTAGTTACAAATGTTGTCTAACTCATTCATCAATGGTTAACAGTGTTACACTTTACATTAAGGACACATCTCATCAGTTAGAAATGTTGATAACTCATTAATTAATGTTGATAACTCATAAAAAAATGGTTAACGGTGTTACACTTTACATTCATCAGTTGAAAAAAGCAGAAAGATAAGGGCGATTGCCAAAATAAACACTTAGAAAAGACTTTGGTGCAGTATCGTCATTACATGATTTTTTTCCCGATGACAACCTATGTTTTTTCCATTCAAATGTTAAAATAGAGAGTCGTATGGTTTTGTTGAAGTGATTTTACCTTAGATGCTTTAAGTATTGTATGCTTAAATTACTTTATCGTATGAGTGAAAATGACTGGCCGCTCTAGTAAAATATAGAACGCCATGGGGTCTAAACGATTAACAAATGATTAACAGTGTGACATTTCATCCATTATAGATGTTGATAACTGTGTGTGTGTGTGTGCATGCGTGCGTGTGTGTCATTAAGACTTGTTGTACGAGTTGAACAGATGAACAGGCAACAGTATGCCTCTCATTATGAGTTTGAAGTGGAAAGCATGTTAGCCGAGTCTGTGCTCTTAAAAACATTGGCTTTTATGGAGAACACACCCAAACAGTGTGTATTTTTAGCCCCTCGGTCCCTCTCGGGTGGAAACTCTCGGTTGAAAATAGGAATGCCACCAAGTACACCCCACCAAAGCATAACTCTCTGTCTTTGACTACATTTAGCCAGCTTTGGTATTGAATGTGTTATCCTGGAGAGGACTTTGGAAAGATAAAGTAAGGAATATGTAGACTTTTATAATGGGAGTTCTGTTGGGGTGTGTGTGTGTGTGTGTCTGTGTCTGTGTCTGTGTCTGTGGCTGGCTGGCTGGCTGGCCTAGGGCTGCTGTTAGAACAAAGACAACCCTGTATAGTGGACCAGAACTCACACCCATTCACATATCTCCCTCCTCAGCTGGATCACACAAGCATGTAGTTACCGCACACCCATGAAGATGAGGATTAATAGACATGTGTCATCCATACACTAAAGAGTCACCTTATATTGGCATAGCTATGACATCAGTGTGAGATGCTCCACAGAGCACTGTGACAGTTAGTGATTACCACGCATGACAACCTACTGACTGCACAGCTCCTCCGGCCCTCCAGCAGACATTTTAATGTTTGTTGAGTGGGTTTAGCCACACACACACACACACACACACACACACACACACACACGTACACATCCACCGAAATTTAACTGAACGCCACAATGACGTATATGAATGGGCTGAGATGCATTTCTCTTTGAGGAATGTGCGATCAATACATGGGCCAGTTAAGAATACAGTTGAACAGAGAAAAGCGGTAGGCTACAATGTTTGCAACACCAATGCAGTGAAAGTGTAAATGTATGTTTCTTTATTGTGTATTTTACGCGCCGTAGTGACGCATGAGACGCCCGGTGTATAAAAAGCGGAGCATTTGTACTCAATCATTAATTGAAGTATGGATCATCGAATAGGGAACTGCGTGAGACTTTTGCCCTCAATTGAGAGACCAACGAACCTCCAGCCGTCCAGGATCAGATTTCTCTCCATAATGAGCATGCAAATGCAATAAATCCTCTGGGATAAAACACAATGTCCATCATCTCGAAATCTCAATTGCATGTATGGACCTTCAATTTCAACCTCTGTCACACTCTCTCTCTCTCTCTCTCTCACACACATTCACACACACACACACACACACACACACTCCTGCCTCCGACATCCTCTCAACCTTTCATCTACAATAAAAGTGGACTTCCTGTCTAAAAAACATGCCGCAGGAAGTGTCTCTCTAACAATGAGAGGGGGTGCGGGGACAAAGAGGATGGGGGAGGGCCGGGGTGTTTGAAGCTTAGGCTTGAAGTCACAATAACATTTCACTATGTTTTGATGCCTGCATAATATCATTGTGGACATGACAAGACCTGTCACAGTGTCACAGCTGGTCACTTTCCACTTGACATCTTACATTGTCTATACTAGCTAGTGTGTGCACACATTTATGTCAACAGTTAACGAAGGAGAATATGGTCCCATTATTTCTCGACTTACACAAATGCATGCTCAACAACAGTGGCTATTTTATGGTGTATTTTCTGTTTTGCCTCTTGGAAATGGTGTGTGTGTGTGTGTGTGTGTGTGTGTGTGTGTGTGTGTGTGTGTGTGTGTGTGTGTGTGTGTGTGTGTGTGTGTGTGTGTGTGTGTGTGTGTGTGTGTGTGTGTGTGTTGACTACTGTGCTGACCCTTCTGTGTGTTTCTGTGTTGCAGCCTGCAATGTCACCATCCACAACCGCTGTCGAGACTCACTGGCCAACTGTGCCAAGATGAAACAAAGGGTAAGAGAGGGGAGAGGGGGAAGGGGGAGGGGGGATAAAGGGAAGTCAGGAAGGGGGAAGAGATAAGAAAGAAAGAGTGGAGACTGCGATTATTTCTTGTGTCCCTGTAATATAGGGTTAGTGAACATGATTGATACCATTCAGAGTAGACTCAACTGTGTTAAAGGGGCAGCCCAGTGAAAACTGAGATGTACAGTGCCCTGCGTAAGTAATGGGACAGTAAAGCATTTTTTCTTCTTTTGGCTCTACACTCCAAACGTTTGGATTTGACTTCAAACAACTACCATTGAGGTTAAAGTAGAGATTCTCAGCTTTTATTTTTTGGTATTTGTGTATATATTGGTTACATATTGGTTTAACCATCCATTTCAGACTTTTCAGCCTAATAATGACTTCCTTGACTTTCATTGACACCTCTTTGTTGGTCCTCATGTTGACAGACACCAAAAGCAAACTCCAAAGGCAAATGCAAAGCCTTGAATCAATACTAGACATTGACAGCTCTCTTATGCCTGCACAAACTATGTGACGGAACACACCTGACTTACCAGAAACACCTGTCAAGCCAATTGTCCCTTAAAATAGGGGGACTATGCATAAAAAGTCTTGTAATTTCTGAATGGTGAAACCAATATGTACATAAATACCATCAAATAAAAGCTGAGAATCTCTACTTTAACCTGATAATAATTGTTTGATTTATCCAAACTTTGGGAGTGTAGAGCCAAAAGAGGAAAACATGCTTCACTGTCCCATTACTTAAACAGGGCACTGTACAGTGCCTTCGGAAAATATTCAGACCCCTTCACTTTTTCCACATTTTCTTGTGTTATAGACTCAATTTAAAATGGATTAAATTAAAATAATTTGCCATCAATCCAAACACAATACCCCAGAATGACAAAGCGAAATTTTAGTAAATTTATTAAAATTAAAATAAAGAAATACCTCATGTACATAAGTATTCAGACCCTTTGCTATGACACCACCAATACTCTTCCTAGAGATGGCCGCCCAGCCAAACAATAGGCAATAGGAGGAGAAGGGCCATCGTCAGGGAGGTGACCAAGAACCCAATGGTCACTCTGACAGAGCTCCAGAGTTCCTCTGTGGAGATAGGAGAACCTTCCAGAAGGACAACCATCTCTAGCATTCCACCAATCCGGCCTTTATGGTAGAGTGGCCAGACAGAAGCCACTGCTCAGTAAAAAGCACATGACAGCCCGCTTGGAGTTTGCCAAAAGGCACCTAAAGGACTCTCAGACCATGAGAAACAAAATTCTCTGGTCTGATGAAACCAAGATTGAACTCTTTGGCCTGAATACCAAGTGTCCTGTCTGGAGGAAACCAGGCACCGCTCATCACCTGGCCAATACCATCCTGACGGTGAAGCATGGTTGTGGCAGCATCATGTTGTGGGGATGTTTTTCAATGGCAGGGACTGGGAGACTGATCAGGATCGAGGGAAAGATGAAAGGAGCAAAGTACAGAGAGATCCTTGATGAAAACCTGCTCCAGAGCGCTCAGGACCTCAGACTGGGGCGAAGGTTCACCTTCCAACAGGACAACGACCCTAAGCACAGCCAAGACAACGCAGGAGTGGCTTTGGGACAAGTCTCGGAATGGTCCTTGAGTGGCCCAGCCAGAGCCCGGTCTTGAACCTGATCAGACATTTCTGGAGAGACCTGAGAATAGCTGTGCACCGACGGTCCCCATCCAACCTGACAGAGCTTGAGAGGACCTGCAGAGAAGAATAGGAGGAACTCCCCAAATACAGGTGTGCCAAACTTGTAGCATCATAGCCAAGAAGACATAAGGCGGTAATCACTGCCAAAGGTGCTTCAACAAAGTACTGAGTAAAGGGTCTGTATACTTATGTAAAGGTGATATTTCAGGTTTTAATAAATTAGCAAACATTTCTAAAAACCTGTTTTGGCTTTGTCATTAGGCTGTAACATAACAAAATGTGGAAAAAGTGAAGGGGTCTTAATACTTTCTGAATGCACGGTATATAGAATTGTATTGACATTTGGACCAAGGCAGATGAAATTAGCATCACCAAGGTATGAAAAATAAATATTATTTTTTCTAATAATAATAATAATATTATAGTTGTAAAGACCTTTTCACAATACTCAAAGACACTTGTCCATAAAAGACTCTAAGAGCATATAAAATGGCGCCGCCGATGCCGGTCGCCGTTGTGAGAGCTCCGCAGAGGATGTGCGTTTTTTTAGCTTTTATGTGTTTTCTAAACTTTCTCATTGTGAGAAACTCACTGGCACTGATATCCTACGAAAAGGACACACTTCTACATTTAAACTACAACTTAAGACCAAGTATTTTGGATAATTATTCTATCGACACGGCGTGGCCGGCGGAGATCAGAAGGACCCCCCACGATAACAACAATGGGAGCGCGCCAAAAAAGAGGAGGAAACACCGGGGAAAGCGGGCAGGCATTCGGAACCGGCTGAGAGCTCAGGCCCACCGTCCACCTCTGCCTAGCATACTTCTTGCTAATGTCCAGTCTCTGGAGAACAAGATGGATGATCTAAGGGCGAGGATTACTTTCCAGCGAGACGTAAGAGACTGTAACATCCTTTGTCTAACAGAGACATGGCTTACCTCGTTGGTACCGGACCGAGTCATCTGCCCTTCCGAGTCCTTCTCTGTTTTCCGGGCGGATAGAACGGAGGAGTCCGGCAAATCCAAGGGTGGTGGAGTTTGTTTCATGACCAACAACAACTGGTGTAACCCTAACAACGTAACGACGCTTTCTCAGTCCTGCTCGGCTGACCTGGAGCATCTGACCATCTCATGCCGCCCATTCTACCTTCCCCGGGAGTTCAGCTCAATCATCATCACGGCCGTCTACATTCCACCACAGGCCAACACCGAGGCAGCGCTATCGACCCTACATGATACGCTGTGCCGGCATCAGAGCAACCACCCTGAGGCGGCGATGATAATAACAGGTGATTTCAATCGGGCTAACCTTAAAAAAGTTATGCCTAACTTCCGTCAACACATCAAGTGTGCCACCAGGGGAGATAGAACTTTGGACCATTGTTATACTCAGTTTAAGAATGGGTACAAAGCTGTTTCCCACCCTCCCTTTGGGAAATCAGATCACTGCGCCATTCTGTTGATGCCTGTTTACAAACAGAGGATCCAACAGGTAGCGGTCGTGAAAAGGGAGGGAAAGCGGTGGTCCGACCAATCAGAGGCCGCGCTACAAGACGCGCTGAGTGACGTCGACTGGGATATGTTTCAATCAAGTTCCAGCGATGTCAGCGAGTTTACAGAGACCGTCTTGGACTTCATCTCTACATTAGCCGATAACATCGTACCAACGACAACGGTAAAGATCTACCCCAACCAGAAACCCTGGGTCGACAGCTCCATCCGTGCCGCTCTGAGGGCTCGCACCGCCGCTTACAACTCCGGGCTGGCATCCGGCAGCATGGAGGAGTATAAAGCGGAGTCCTACAAACTGCGGAGGGCGGTGAAAGCCGCCAAGAGGAGATACGCAGACAGAATGCAGGCGCAGATGGAGAGCAACGACACCAGGGGACTATGGCGAGGACTACGATCTATTACGGATTACCGGCACACACCCTCCTCAACCGGAAGTGCAGATGCCTCCCTAGCTGAAGACCTGAACTCTTTTTATGCACGGTTTGAGGCTGGCAACACCACCGCTAGCGCGCCGGCTAACAACAACAACGTCAGAGTGCTGGCTAGCGCGGCTGACGGGAGTTCACACGCTGGGGCAGAGCAAGCACTCTCCGTGACGGAACACGACGTGAGGAGGGCTCTGCTGAAGGTGAACACTAGGAAGGCTGCTGGCCCGGATGGCATACCTGGGAGAGTACTCAAGACCTGTGCTAACCAGCTAGCTCCTGTGTTCACCACTATATTCAACCTTTCACTAGCTAATTCTGTAGTTCCCACCTGTTTTAAAAGATCATCTATCGTCCCTGTGCCCAAGATCACCTCCCCAGCCTGCTTGAATGACTACAGACCCGTGGCTCTAACCTCAGTGGTCATGAAGTGCTTCGAGAGGCTGATTAAGGATTACATCTGCTCCTCCCTCCCTCCGACCCTGGACCCACTGCAGTTCGCATATAGACCAAACAGATCTACAGACGATGCAGTTTCCCAGGTCCTCCACACCACTCTCTCCCACCTGGACAGGCAGAAGGGGGGCTATGTGAGAATGCTGTTTATAGACTATAGCTCAGCGTTCAACACCATAGTCCCCACCAGACTGGCTGATAAGATGATTGGTCTAGGACTGAACATTCCCCTGTGTGCCTGGATCCTGGACTTTCTGACGGCCAGGCCACAGGTGGTCAGGGTGGGTAGACACACCTCCAGCTCACTCACACTGAGCACAGGGTCCCCCCAGGGCTGTGTCCTTAGTCCCCTCCTCTACTCCCTGTACACCCACGACTGTGTGGCTAAGTCCAGCGAAAACTCCATCATCAAGTTTGCGGACGACACGGTCGTGGTGGGGCTGATCTCAGATAACAATGAGAAAGGCTACCTGGACGAGGTGGCGGACCTGTCACTCTGGTGTCAGGAGAACAGTCTCATCCTGAATGTCTCCAAGACAAAAGAGCTGATTGTGGACTTCAGGAGAGCACAACAACTAAGGGCCTACACACCGCTGGACATCGGAGGGACTGCTGTGGACAGGGTGAGCAGTTTTAAATACCTGGGAGTCCACATCTCAGAAGACCTGACCTGGACTACCCACATCAGTTCTCTGGTGGGAAAGGCAAGGCAGCGCCTGTTCCATCTCAGGCAACTGAGGAAATTCAGAGTCTCCCGGAGGATCCTTCAGTCCTTCTACTCTGGAGCTGTGGAGAGCATCCTGGCTGGCAACATCACCGTCTGGTACGGTAACAGCACGGCCCAGGACAGGCGAACTCTGCAAAGGGTGGTACGCCTGGCAGAAAAGACCATGGGAGCTCCAACCCCCCCTCTCCATGTCCTGTACACCAGGAGGTGTAGGACCAGAGCATACAGGATTATGAAGGACCCTCACCACCCGAAACATGGACTGTTCCAGCCGCTGCCGTCAGGAAAACGCCTCCGCTGTCATGCAGCAAAAACAGAGAGGCTAAGACTGAGTTTCTTCCCCCATGCCATCAGAATTGTCAACGATGACCCCACCAGTGCCCCCCTCAAGTCACTCACACATGCACTGTCATTCTAACACATATGCACACACATAATCATCCATCTGCTATTTATATTGCTTACTGGCTATACTGTTCATATTGTTTATACTGTTTATACTGTCCATACTGTATATTTTTTAGTACTTCTATTTTTATTTTATTGTATTTTAAAACTTATTGTGTTGTTGCACTACTCTGTGGCACTGTCACTTTTGCATTTCACTGTATACTTGTATGCACGTGACAAATAAAGAAATCTTGAATCTTGAATCTTGAGCTATGAGCCCATCAACGTTAATGCAATATCTGTCCCTGCCTCAGTCAATTGAGAGTCAATTGTGTAAAGAATAGAATTATGTTGCTTTCAAAGTGTCCAGCATCCTTCTTTGACAGCTTTTGAGTTGCCCCCAATAAGAATGTCTGCTTAAATATAAACTATAAAATAGAAGAAGTATGTATATGACGAGGTTCCTGTCTAAAACAACATGTTTTCTAAAATTGCACAACTGGTGAGTGAGTGTTGAACTGGGTCTGACTGGTCTGGTGTGTTGGTTTCTGCAGCAACAGAAGCTGGCTATGGTCAGGAACAGCTCAGCTCTGCAGAATGTGGCTCTGAGGACCAAAAGTGAGTTTTCTCTTTTCCTCAACAACTTCCATGTCGTTTCCTTCCCTCCTCTCCCTCCTGCTCTCACAGGGCATGTGTATGTGTTGTAATACTCCAGTGCCACCTGTTGGACACAACAAGCCACTGCACTATGTATTTGATGTGTATTGTATATTGATGTGTATATGCTGCAGTTTAGCTAAGGAGGCCACTGCGTATCAAGTGTGCATAAGGATATCAGTTTTTCCAGCGTTGGAATGGCTTGTATGTATCCTTCTATAACTAAGTCAATGTTGTAGTAGCAGTTTGAGTAAACACATTGGGGAGATTTGGGTTTTTATCTTATCAGGCTATCTACCTGTAAGTACCTTAAATCTTAAGTTGAAATTCCAGTATTTGTCTCAACCACACAACTCTCTCTGTGTGTCTCTCTCTCTCTCTCTCTCTCTCTCTCTCTCTCTCTCTCTCTCTCTGTCCATCCATCTCTCTCTCTCTCTCTCTCTCTCTCTCTCTCCAGCCCCTATGATGAAGGAGAGGCCCAGCTCAGCCATCTATCCGTCCGACAGTCTCCGTCAGTCCCTCCTGGGTTCTCGGCGTGTCCGATCAGGCCTCTCCCTCTCCAAGAGCGTCTCCACCAATAACATTGCAGGGTGAGTGCATCACTGCAACCTCATTGGTCTTACACGGCCCACCTGACCAATAGGAGAAAAGAAAGATGTGGTTTGAGACAGATGGGTAGAATTAAGAGTAGGCTATAGTATGTTTAAGCTGATTTAATCTTGTTCCCAGACACTTCTGCCCAATATGTGTAGAAGGTCTGGTTGACCAACGCGTCAAACTTTACCCAATACGAACATCGGGAAAAACTCCTGACACAGCCATTGGCTTGACCTCCCATCAATCATCTCCCACAGCACCTCCCCCCAGTGCTTCCACACCGTATATGTGCTGTGCGCCAGTAGCCTGGGGACGAGGTTTAAAGCTGATTAGCCAATAA
>NC_139664.1:20343623-20423623 GCF_951799395.1 Argentina silus
ATACCATGCCATATGGTATGCTGTACCAGATGCCATATCAGGGTTGGATCATGTAGATGTACTCCTAAAGGCTGTTCTAAGGTCAGTTTCCTATTCGGAGGGTAAGGAGATGTAGCAATCTACCCCTAAAGACTGCTTTAAGGTCAGTTTCTATTTCAGTGAGTGCCCAGGCCTAACACCTAATGGCCGATGCCATGTTTGCTGGTAAGAGATTGTAGAAACCTCCAAACCAAGGAGATCTCCGATCTGCAACATTGTTACCCTTTGCTGCTGTCTTGGACCAGGTCTCTCTTGAAAAATAGATGTTATCTCAGTGAGACGAACCTGGAAAGATAAATCCAGAGGTATGGAAGTAGGTTTAGCTTGTCCTAGAGCCATGCCAGAGGGTACGATAATGCCTCTTCCAAAGCAGCAGGTGTGAAAGGACACCTAACACGGGGCTTAGCCCTGCAGGGGAGCTCCAGTAATCATACACGAGTAAGATGCCCTTCAGAGACTCTCCAAGAGGCAACCTGACCTAAGGATGACCAGGGTATTCTGTCCTCTCGCCCCTATAGAAGATTTTGTTGCACTCTGCATTGAAAAGGGCAGTTTCGCCTGTCATTTCTCAGCTATTACTAAATATTTCTCTCTTCGAGTGGTGACGCACTAAATATAGGCCAAATATCTCACTGATCCGTTCAGCTGTTTTCATTAAAAACAGATTGTGTGAAATATATATGTCGAGTATATATATACACGGGTTAATTTGGTCATTTTGATGGTTGACAGCAAGTGAGATAATTAGGCATTGAACATATATATGTGTTTCATGGTATTTTTCCACATATCCTTTGTCTTCGGTGTTTAATGTGTGCCCTCTCTCTTCCTCTCTCTCTCCCTGAATCAGTTGACAGGCTGAGTGAGTTGCTGCTGGGTTCGAACATTGAGCTCCCCTGCAGTATCAACGGTGACCAAAACCACACAGTGGCGCCAGTGAGCAGTGAGTGATTTATTTTGTTCCTTCTTTTTTTTCTTTTACTGTATGAGTGAGAAAACATGGTGTTGCTGATTTTTCACTTCATGTCATTCTCTTCTGGACCAGAGCGACAGTTGGATTAGTCTGTGTCAACAAAACAAAAGTAGCTCTGACTTAATAGTTGCCTTCGTATCTCTATTGTTGCCGTTAAGACAAAAATGCAGTGTTTCAAAAATTAGCCCATATCCTTGACTTTGATCCATTCCATGAAAAATAATGATGAGAATATTGACCCTTCCAAACATTCTGTATCCCTCCAAAACAATATTCTGACAATGTTTCTCCTTTTTGTGTGTGTATCTATCTATCCCCTAATCCTACCTACACAGATGGTGATTCCATATCCGTCAATGGAACACATGAAGTCAACGGTAGTCCAGCCCCCAAGGTGAGGATGGAGAGGCTATGCCAAGTAGTTGGTTGGAAGTTGGTTGGAAGTAGTAGAGTTGGAAAACAGTTGTATTATTATCAGTAAACAATTGTGGTTGTAATACCATAATCTGTTGCTTTTGTGAATTCAATGCAATAAATATTTCTTCTCCACCCCTTTAGGACCGAAATGGTAACCAACTACAAGACAGACCCCTTAACGAGGTATGACTAGTGAAGTTTCTCACAAATTAAAGGTACACTCAGCGATATGACATTATCACGTGACATTGGATGACTTAAGAGATGTTTCATATTCCCCCAAGCAAGACGTTTCACTCACTATTGATTTCTTCGGTGTACGAAGACGGCAGTGCAACGTGATAAATTACTAAAGCCCCCCCCCCTCCTGTGGCTACATCATATTGCAGAGTCTACCTTTAAAGATGTCAGATTATAAACTTGACTTTATGACAATATGATTATATTGATTTATGTTTCTGTTTCAGGAAGTGTGTCAGAGGCTGGTCAACCTCAGTGCTCAGCTCCACGCACTACAGGTCAGGCTACAGGACATACACAGTGATATACACATATAAACACATTTGTCCGTTTCTTTTCACTTTGTCTTTTTCAATTGTGGTTACAGCTTCTCTCTCTCCTTCTTTCCTTCTCTCTCTCACTCAGGCCGCCGTCATTCGCCAGGACTCCGTCCTCGAGCTGTGCATCACCTCCGGCCCCGCCTCCTCCACGGCCATCCCTGCTCCCCTGAACTCCGGCCCCAGGCTCTGCCGCTCCATGTCACGTGACACGGGCCTCGACGCCGGCCCAGGGGCGGCCATGTTGGGGGAACTGGCTTTGCTGCAGAAGCAGCACAGTCTGCTGCAGGAGGAGGTGGGGAGGCTACGCCCCCTAGAGGCCAAGATGAAGGACAGCGAGAGGGCCAGGGCACAGCTGGAGCAGCAGCTGAAAGAGGCACAGCAAAGCAGGAGAGGCAGGAGAGGCAGGAGAGGCAAAGGAGGGAGTAATAGCGACAAAGTCGACATCGTAGTAGTCTCAGAGCAGGTGAGTTGATGTTACTAGCCAAAATAGTGCAGTCTGAGAAGAGAGAGCCTTGTGGGAGAGCCTTTTGAAGAACCCATTTAGAAGCTTTTGTAAACAGGGTTCTACATGGAACCCAAAAGAGTTCTTCAGAGGGCTCTCCCCCAGGTACAGCTGAAGAACTCTGTATGGTTCTAGGTAGCACCTTTTTGTGTGTGTAATAAAGTTCTGCTTGTGTTCTGGTCCCCACCTGAACTGCCTGCCTACCTTGAGTGTAACTGTGCTGATGATGTCACCATAAACCATGATAATGGACACTATAGTTGACCTGAAGGTGACAGGAGGGGCTGGTGGAGGTAGAAATCGGAGGATGGGCTCATTGTATAGAATGCATATAATGGAATGAGGAATGGTTCCACTAGCCTCACTGGTAGTTGAGGTTCCACAGGATATGACATGTTCCCACCCTCCATCAGGCTCCACCCAAAAGAAGAGGGAGTGGTGACAGCGAGCCAGGCCCTGTCGCCCCATTGGCCTTACAAGAACCAGTGGACCAACTGGACGGCGTACAGGAAGGCAGCGAGGAAGAGGAGGAGGAGTCGGAGGAAGAGGCAGAAGTCGTAAAGATTTCGCCGCGAGCTGACAGTCCAAGAGGTGAGACTTGTCCACAACATGATTCAGACACAAACACAACGTTGTACAGGTACATATTGTACAATGGCGTCAAATGAACACATCATTGGCGCCAACTCCTCTTTCTGAGCTGAAGATCCCACCTCAAACTTATTTTCAACCATCAAATTCAACTCTGTTTATTACAATATTCAGAGATAAAGTAAGATCTAACCCTAACCCTTACGAGTGACGAGTATGAGTATGAGTCACTGATTATGTTGTTATCAGAGTGGTAGAGAGGTCGATTATCCAAATTCCATTTAACTGCAACACACCTACAAGTAGTTAAAGAGGAATGTTCACTGGGAGCCACACACACACCCTCCCTCCCTCTCGGGTTCTGACCTTTTGCCCCTGCCATATCTCATGTCATTGTTCCTCTGCATGTTATCACATCATATCTATCTCTGTCTCTCTGCCACTGGATTGTCAGTTCAGCTATTTGCAGAAAGGGCAGAAAACCTATCCTGTTCCTCCCTCCCTCCCTCTCCCCCTATCCCATCCTTCTTTTACACTGGCTGCCTTTACAGCTACAAACGCTTGTCTGTCGTTGTCTGACCGTTCGTCAGCCTTCTGACTGAACAGTAATTTGATGACCGTCTATCCAGATCCTTTCACCCGCTGTATCTGTGATCAAGACGGAAACAGACAAAGAAAAGAGAGCATTTAATAGTACTCATACAGCCACAGCCTCTAATCTTTTTTGCTCACACTGTTTCTAACCCCCCCTCCCCTCCTCCTCCTCCTCCTCCGTCTTCCTGTTTACTTAATGGGTGGTGGATAACCATTCGGACAATATTGAACTCCCTCAGTCTGACATTATTGTCCCAGTCAGTGTCTTGGAACGTGGAGTATATCAGTATGTCAGAAAGCCTCTATTGACATGACTGAGCTCATCCTGTTTGATCAACCCACTAATCAAACATGAATGCAACATTAACAAGATGTTGAATCATGGCTAACCTGCTGTGACCTCCCCAGATCTCCAAGACATCCCGGAGGAGAGCGAGTGTGGGCCTGAGGCACGGGAATCTGAAGCTGATTCCCAGACCGCTCCCAGTTAATGACTACCCAGGCCTTTTTAAGACCATAAACTGGACATGCAACCGGGGAAAAAACTAACTTGAGGGCTGGACCAACCTAGTTTCAACTTCCAACCAACAAGACCTTAATTGAACTTATCTTCAGTGATTTCATCTGTTCTTTTTTGCTTTGGCATAGAAAAACGACCCAGGAAGCGTATTATATCTTAGAATGTCATGACATAAATTTGTTCTGAGATGTTGTATGATGTTTTTTTTATATGTTATTCAAATGTTATGTTGAAGGCTTCAACCAGGAGATTGATTCTCTCCCCATCACCATTTGAAAAAACAAAACAAAGAATTTCTTTTTTGGAAAAAAAGAGGTATTTTGGGAGAGACTGGGGACAAGATTCATAGCAACAAAGTTATTCCATGGACTTAGATCTAGGTATCCACTGATACCAGTAGGAACTATGATATTACTATGTACTGTAACTGTCTGTCATTATTTTAACTGTCACCTCATTTGAGACCTGGCTTGTCTGTGGTGAGGCTGACTGACTGAAACTTAACTCAGACCATTGAAGGACCATAGAGGAGGGGGGAGGTCAGGAAAGGGGGGGTATATATATACTGTATATAATTCTTTAAACGTTCCGCGGGTATTAATCAACTCTTGCCCCTCACCCCCACTCCCTCTTGAACGTAAACACTTGAAACTACTCTTTCTAGAAAAGCAAGGGTAGTTGGCCGTAAGGCGTTTTGTACTTGTAAAATGGTGGGGAAGGTGGTTTACAGTTAACTGATTTTTGAAGGATACACATACAAGGACCACATTGAACCAAAGTTACCATTTACAAACAACATTGTTGATATACTGTATGAATTACTCGATGATTTGGAATGACTTAAATGTTTCTGGGGTATTGTGACCTCAAATCTAACGTTAAGTCACACGTTTCTTACATTAACTACTAATGTAAACAAAGTAAATGTGGTGTGCACTTAATTATTGGTTCAGTCTTGAGGGTGGAATGTATCTGGCTTATCTCTAGTTTGGTCCTTAGTTCCTTAGCTAGGTGAGCTTACCTCCCTAGACTCAGAACAACTGTATTATTAGGAAAAGGAAATTATTTGACTGGATTCAAAGTGTGTTTCCTTATTTGAACTACATCAAAAAAGACCCGTGTTTTTCTTATATGCTACATTATATTCTTTACGAAGTATCTGTCTGTATAAATATTTCATCCATTCTGGAAGAAATGAAAATTTGACTTTGTAAACGTTAATGTAATTTTATTGTCTTTTCATTCTTTTTATTTCACTTACAATTCTTGTAATGTTTCGTGTGCTGTTTATAAATCTTACAGAAATCGAAAGTGTCTTGGGTGTCGTCATTAATTGGTGTGTCTAAAGTCGTGTGTGTCTGTCTCTGTGTGTATGATTCTATCTTTAGTGTTTTTTTGTTTATAGTTCTTAGTAAAATGTCCATCTCCATCTAGCCCTTCAAGCAGTGCGTATTTGTGAACACAGTCTGTAAAATCGATTAGGATATTTCAATGTTCGATTAAGATAAACTACCTGTCAATGGAGACGCCCATGGTTAAAGTAGATAAGAAAGCTACACTTGTTTTTACAGCCAGCGCTTGGAGTAGGCTGGTCAACATCACATATAGATCTACATATGCAGCCACACCCGTAGCCTGGGACACATTAGGCAACATCACACATCATACGGATTCTCCCGAGAAGCGGACACGACAACTATCAGGTACGCTTCATTATCATACACAGGTGTTCGTCGCATTTGAGACACAATTGGTTGGTTGAATATTGATCTGTATTGTGTTAAAACATCAAAACTGAGTTGTAAACCCTAACCCATCATTATTGAACTCGGATTTCAAATATTTAAGACAGAATGATCAAATCTATTTGTCAGTTATTTTCTAATTGGATTTTCGTTTTGGAGAATGTCGCGCAATTTGCATGTGTAGCCTAAATTGATGTAAACACAAAATTAAATACATTATAGGTCTCTCTGGTACAAGTATGGTTGGACAAATTCTAGATTTCTCTGACGTGAGCATGGCATTGTTTACACAAGTATACACTGACATGCAACAAAAGAAGCATTCAGGTTATCCACAGAATTGATTTACCTGCACTTGTGTTGAATTGGTCACCTGGAATCTCAGGAATTAGTAGTAAGCGAGATGAGGCAATCAAAGAAAAGTGCTTCTGAACAATTTCAACCAATTCATGGACTCATGTTTAATCTGTTTTCTTCTTCTCTGAAACACTGTTGCTTGCGTCGCCTTGAGTCAGCTGTTCAGTTCTGCTTTATGGCACTGTATTTATGGCACTGTATTGATGAGCTTAATTAGCTGTGCGCTATATGCGACACTAGGGGGCAGCAAAATAATATTGAATGGACCATGCTGCCTGAATGCTGTGTGTCTACTCTGTTTAATGCAAGCAACAGTTAGGCTTTGGCCCTTAGTTATAGGATGTTATATAGGATACTATTCGTTGGCTGATGGTCAAAGTAAAGATGGAAAGAAAGGTCCACACAAACTCTTATCTTGCCTTGTATCTCTGTCGCAGTTCTGTCGCACCCATTATGGAAGATCTCCTTGAAACCATAGAGGTCCAGCCTCCAAAAGCTAGCGTAAGTGAACCAGAATCATTTTTCTCAGTAACTCCCTTTCTCAATCGTATAACTCTTTCTAGCATTTAGGGACTTCATGCAGATATAAAGGTATATTGGAAAGGGCAAGACTGCCCTCTGGTGAATGACAGTACTGTAGGTGGAATTGCTGCATACACATATCAATTCTTTCAAATCCATACATACGTGCCAATGGGCTAGGGTTAATTTTGATTTGGGCCCAAGGGACTGTCTTCTTGCTTTCTGTCTTTCTATTCCTTACAACGCTGATATGCCCCCCCCTTGCTCTCTCAGTCAGGGTAACACTTTACCAGATGCAACCTCTTTTACAGTAAGTGTTGCCTAGTCTCACATAGTCTTATAAAGTCATATAGATGCAGACATACAGCATGAAACTGTAATAAAGGCACTTCAGAACCCTGCTTCAAGACAGGAAGTGACTCAGCAACGTAGTTCTCTCTCTTCCTGTTCCAGGCCATGTGGTGGGGCACACTAGGCACGGTGCGACCGTTCCCAGACTTCAAAGCAGAGAAGGACGCCCGCTCTCTTCAGACGGCCCTGGAGAGTAAAGGTACAGTACAATGAATTTCAAGGTTTCCCATAGCTCTCTGCAGTTCTGGCAGGATGCAGAAGCTAAAAGGTGGACCGTTGATGTTTTAAGGATGATGTTGATGCATGCTCCTCATGAGTTCAATATTAGATCAGCCTTTATTCGGAAAGGCCCTGGAGAATTTCTTGGCTTCTTGTTTTATGCAGTAGTTCCACCCCCCAGCAGGAAGAGGTTAGAGCCTCATCAAGTCATATCGGCTGTGGCTTTTATAATCTGTATTCAAATGATGATGATGATGATGATGGGGTGTGTGTGTGTGTGTGTGTGTGTGTGTGTGTGTGTGTGTGTGTGTGTGTATAGTCATTGATGTGAACACTCTGGTGAGAATCCTGACCAATCGGAACAATGCTCAGCGACAGAGCATTATGGAAGCCTACCAAAACCTTACACAGAAGGTACCATCACCTAAACATTGACTGACTGACATTCAGAGCCCTGATCCCCACTACACATAATACTGTTACACTAGTTAGGGAGAGTCACTGGAAACTGAAGGAAGAGAGCAAGTCAGATACACTGGATTGGAACCTAGCCTCGACAGTTTCTATCAGACCTGGATCAAATATGTCAAATTCTTTCAAATACCTGAGCTGCACTTGACAATGGCACTAATGGAACAGTGCCAAAAGTATTTTTTTGGTTATAAACAAGTATACTCCTCGGGAGTTAGTATACAGTTAAATATTCTGGTATCCATGCCCCCTCCCTCTGTAGGAGCTGTGTCTGGCTCTGAAGAAGGTCTTGTCAGGCAGCCTGGAGGAACTCATATTGGGGCTAATGATGACCCCCACAAAGTTTGATGCCCACCGCATCAGACAGACCATGGAGGTGAGTCTCCTTCACATCCACTCTCAGTGTAGATGAAGAGAAGGAGACAAGGAGACTTCAAGAGACAGATTGATTGTTGCATGGTATACAGGGCAACAAAAATAATGGAATAATAATAATCGAAATGATCTGTTACAGATTTTATCGTGTATCTGTGTGTGTGTGTGTGTGTGTGTGTGTGTGTGTGTGTGTTATAGGGTCTTGGCACAGATGAGGAGGGTCTACTGGAGGTGTTGTGTACGAAATCAACAAAGCAGCTTAAGGACATCACTATTGCTTACAAACAAGGTAACACACACACACACACACACACACACACACACACACACACACACACACACACACACACACACACACTCACTCACTCACACATAACGTGGCACACATATGTTTGTTTTGTTTGCAGAGTTTAGCCGCTACCTGGAGAATGATCTCATCAGTGAGACTAGTAAAGACTTCACTAAGCTGGTGCTGGCCATCCTCAAGGTAACGTCCCTCGTCTCGCCACTGAAGCCCTGCTCAGCCTTGTACAGCTTTAGAGCCATGCTTCATTCTACAACACTGCTATACAGTGTTCTGTACAACATGCTGTACTGTGTAGACAGAAGAAGATACCCGCACACCGGCTAACTGAAGACTTACTTGGTTGAAACGTTGCTGAAATAAACTACATAGCCAGTATCTTCTTTCTTATGTGCAATTTTTGTACCCTTCAGCTGCAAATAAATTGGATGTGTGTACAGTACAGTACAGCACACAACTTTAACTGAGTGAAAGGCACTGTTCTTTAATGTCAACAGAGAGAGGAGACGAACACCAAAGGCCTTGTTGACTATATCCTCATTAACCAGGACACAAAGGTGAAGCTCACCCCATAATCTACATTAGATGTCTTAACACCCAGTTGAGTTGTCCATAGGCAACATTATCTGCTTATTTATTGTGTGTGTGTGTGTGTGTGTGTGTGTGTGTGTGTGTGTGTGTGTGTGTGTGTGTGTGTGTGTGTGTGTGTGTGTGTGTGTGTGTGTGTGCATAGGCTCTGAATGATGCTGTGAGTGGTAAGAAAGCAGACTCAGCCCCCTGGATTCAGGTGTTAACCAACCGAGACTCAGACCATCTCAACAGAGGTTAGAAAGATATTTCTCTATATCTCTCTATCCCTGTTCATTTCAACACCATCATCATCATCATCATCATCATCATCATCATTGTGTGATGTGGTTGTCTCACCTGATTAAGTTGAATGCACTTATGGTAAGACACTCTGGGTAAGATCATCTGCTAAATGATTAAAATCTAAATAAAATCTAAATGTAATCATAAAATCAATACATACACATTTAAAAAAAACAACTTGAGTGCCTTTGTGTGGTGGAGTAGTAGCAGTGCTTGTGACTCTTAGCACATATACTGTACAATTTCCCAG
Organism: Argentina silus; assembly: GCF_951799395.1. Classification (NCBI taxonomy): domain Eukaryota; kingdom Metazoa; phylum Chordata; class Actinopteri; order Argentiniformes; family Argentinidae; genus Argentina; species Argentina silus. The sequence goes on from NC_139664.1 coordinate 20,353,287, forward strand.
GGCTTGATCCCTGCATCTGCCATCTTCTACTGTGTCTCCCCATCTGTTAGTTTCAGTGCCGTCTAATTAAAGACACATGTGGAAAGGAGAGTGGGTGTCCCAAAAAAAACATCAACGTGTACTTTCATTCAACATTTCATGTTATTGTCACATTGCATCTCTTTAACGTCCCTCTAACTTCCAGTGTTATCCAGGTTAGAGGATCTGAGAAAGGAGGCTGTGAGTAAAACAGTACAGACTCACTTCTCTGGGGATTTGAAACTTGGCTTTCACACACTAGGTAAGAAAGACACAGAAGCTAAATTGCTCTGCTGTGCTCAAGCTATAGATTAGACTGAGTCAAAATCAGGAACACTAATGCTAATAGCCGTAAGCATTAAAGGAGTATTATTACCATTCATCTTTCAAAAACGTTTATTTTTTTCCTTCTTTCGTTTTTTTCTTTAAAGCCCATTTGTATTTGTATTGGGTTCTTCAGATCGTAACAATTATAGAGGGTTAACAATTAAGAACAGGTGTCGAACCGGAGTCACTGGGGTAGTATATGCGCGATAATAGCATTGGACAAACCCGCTAGCAAACTCCGGCACTGAAAAGGTGCTTTAAGTGCATTTAAGCCCCACTACACCAAGACCGGTGACTGCAATAACTGCACACTGCATATACATCATTATCACACTATACAATTTAACAGCACATCAACTGAACTTAGCGCTCTGTTTACACAAGTGATACAATGCACAGCTGAAGATAGTCTTGAGCAATTATCAGATGCTGTTGGTTTTAATCTCTGCTATGCGTTGAGCATGTTAGCATGCACAGAGTGATTGACTTGGGGATATATTTATCACTGTGTGTGTGTGTGTATGTACTGTAGCATAATGTAGTGTGGGGTAGCAGTAGACACGAACAGCTAGCTGACTCTCTTTCTCTCTAGTTCAGTCCATCCGGAGTATTCCTTTGTCCCTGGCCCAGCGGTTACATAGCAATATTAAGGTGAGTCATTATAACACAGGATAATCTAACACTGTTCGACATATCCAGTAACATACTGGCTACATCAATTTGGTAGTCTGTTAGACATATCCAGTAACATACTGGCTACATCAGTTTGATAGTCTGTTAGACATATCCAGTAACATACTGGCTACATCAGTTTGGTAGTCTGTTCGACATACCCAGTAACATACTGGCTAGGGATGGGCGTATCGATCCTGTGGTATCGATACTCACGCACTACTCATTTGGAATCGATTTCCCTAAAAAAATATCGATATAAACTAAAAAATAATAATTGGGGGTGTATGCATCACTTTCAGCTGTTTTGATTCCTTACTTAAATTACTATGTGCCGGGACACCCCTTTAGGCCTGTACTGGCGGCGTATTGAGCTGGCCCATGTCACGTGACAGGAGACGAGCGAATGAGCGTCAACGTGAGACACAGCCGACAACGACACAGCCAGAGCCCGCTCAGCACGAATGCGAGAGCCGGAGGAAAAAAAAAGATATGGCAGACAAAAAACGAAGCGTGGTGTGGTGTTATTTTTCACCAATCGATAAGTGCAGGCGACGGTTCCAAAACATTGAGCACAACCACACTCTTGCAGCCAGCACCTTTTTGGACATTCGCTTCAGAAACATTGTGTTCTGTGATTCTGCAACTGTGGAAATGATTAAATCAAGGATCATCACAGAGATGCAAGCCCTGGCCTGCGCTGAAACACAGTCAACCAGACATGAAGCCGCTGCGACTGCATCAACTGTGACACAAGTGACACAAGGGTCACCTGCTGAGTGTTCATCATCCAAGGGATTATGGCGGGAGTTTGACAGTCGGGTTGAGGCTTGTCAGAGCAAACGCACAGCAAACACAGATGCATATATTGAAATGAGAAGATACATGGAGGAAAAGGTGATCCCAAGGAGTGAGGACCCTTTGATTTGGTGGAAAAAAAATGAAGCCACATTTCCACTGCTGAACAAAGTTGCGAAAAAATACCTCGGAACTGTTGCAACGTCTGTTCCAGCAGAGAGACTCTTCTCTAAGGCCGGAGAAATAATCAGCCAGAGGCGCAATCGTCTTAAAGCAGAAAATGTGAATATGCTACTTTTTCTGAACAGCAATCTGACACTTCAGTAAAGTGTGACGACATATCTTGAGTGCACTAAAGGTGTGATGGTGTCAGACATTTTTCTAGTTCATTTGAAGTTCATTTTCTCAGGGAACAACTGTCTTTCTTATGCAGGTTTATAGGATAAGGAAATCCTAGTTTATTATGATCTTTATGACCTCTTTTTTTTTGCTTCAGTGAAGTGTTACATGTTTACTTTTACAAAGAGGTTCCAAACATAACATTGTTATGATATAGTAGTTGTTTTTGTTTGTTTTGGATTTTTTCCTTTTAGCTTTTTCTACCAAGATTGGTCTTTTTTCTTTTTTTTGAGAAATAAGAAAAGTGAAAATGTGTATGTTTTTGTTCATATTTAATTTATTTCATTCATATTTATGTTATTTATTTTATTTTTTATTTTATTATGCATTGACCATAATAAAGTTTGTATAAATGGTCTGTAATTGTCTTGTGATTTGTCTTAAATGTAATAATATTTTTACTGACAAAAATTGCCAATAAGTATCGGTATCGGTATCGATATCGATGAAAATGCAAGAAAAAGTATCGGTATCGTATCGAATCCTAAAAGTGTGGTATCGCCCATCCCTAATACTGGCTACATCAGTTTGATAGTCTGTTAGACATATCCAGTAACATACTGGCTACATCAGTTTGGTAGTCTGTTCGACATACCCAGTAACATACTGGCTACATCAGTTTGGTAGCTATGGCTGCATTTGGAGAAAGTGTAGCGACTAAGTAATCAGCTGGAAGCTCATTTTACAGCCTATCCAGGCACATCTACAGCCAGGTTTTCATAAGGTTGTGTGTGAGTGTGCGTAATAAATGTGTGTGTGTGTGTGTGTGTGTAAAAAAACACTTATTTCACATGTTCTTTCCTGTGTGTGTGTGTGTGTGTGTGTGTGTGTGTGTGTGTGTGTGTGTGTGTGTGTGTCCTGCAGAAAGGCCGTGTGGTACAGTGGATCCTTATCAGTCAGAGTGAAGAGAACCTGCTCTGTATAAGAATGGAGTATCGCAGACTGACTAACACCTCACTCTACTCTACACTACAGGTACGTACACACACACTCACACTCACACACACACTCACTCACTCACTCACACCTTTATTAGTTATTCTCAATACTAGTCTGGTTTATACAGTTACTTAATCTCTCTTTCTCTCTCTGTCTCTCTCTCTTTCTCTCCACAAACACAGAGAGAATATAAAGGGGAGTTGCAGCATGCTCTCCTGGCCTTGTGTCGCTCTGAAGACCTGTAGAAGAAGAAGGAGGCGCTTGTCATCATGGTCATACAATACAGTATGTCTGTTCTCATACACACTCCAAATGGACGATTCATTCTCTTTTTTCCTCTGAATCTTTCTCTTCTGTAGTTCCAAGTGGTCCTCTGTGGCTCAGTTGGTAGTGCATGGTGCTTAGGTTATGGGTTTGATTCCCGCTGGGACCATATATACTGAAAAATGTATGCACTCACTGCAATGTAAGTCTCTTTGGATAAAAGCGTCAGCTAAATGGCATATATTAGTATATTAAGCCATACACATTTAGTTTCTCTGTCTTAAACTCACTCCTGTGAATCCAATAAATATTGTATGTTCACCCTGTGTATTACATTTCAAATGTGGATTAAATTCAACATCCAAACAATGACAAGTTGTCTGAAGCAGTAACAAACTGGCACCCTGGCTATACCCCTTCTCCTCTCTACCACTGAATGCTATAAGGTGTGTGTTTGTGTGTGTGTGTGTGTGCATGCATGCTTGTGCGGTGGGGGAACCATGAGGGTAGACAGGGGCATCAAATCCGCATGGCTCTCTCCCTCTGTTCGTCCTAATCCCGGGACAATGTCAGCCAAAAGACGTGTATTAATATCCCTCAAGCATCTCATAGCTGACATTCAGATCCCCCCTAACCCCCTTGCCCACCTAACCCCACATGCCCAGGAGCAGGGGCTATGCAACGTCAATCAGTAAAAATAGAACCAGTCTCATCCTATGGTTCCCCTGTCATTGACATAGGCAAGAGGGGTCCACCAGGATTTACTTTTTTGCCACAAAAAAATGTTGGGCCGTCTCCTAAAAATGTGTGTGTAGGCATTCCATGATGTTGCATCTTGGGCTTCTCTTTGTCCTGGGGAATAAATGGTTCTAGTTAATATGGTAATAATATGACTATATAGGTGGTCAAGGGAGCTGCTGGTTACTATAGCCTTGTTTTTTCACCATGTAACTCTCAGATGGATTTTTAAATGTATACACAGCGGTGTGACTTTACCATGTGAAGTTGGATGAATTCAGAGTTATTTGAGATTCGTTAATGCAAGTAATTTGAATCGCTAGCTATTCGGTAGGTGCACGAGCATGTTAGTGCAACGTTATAGATGCAAGACAAAAAGGTTGGTGAGTGAATTATCTTGCTTCCATCTCTGCCGGAAGTCGCCCCACTACTTTGTAGTGGCTAAGTCAACTTTTAACGTCATTTTGAACGTACTGTATGAGAATGAATGTGATCGAATAATTAAAGTTTTCCTTTCTTACCTTTTTTTCTTGTCGAAGTCTTTTTTTTCTTGTGAAGCGACAGATATTATGAAACTTACTTATCAACCATACAGTCTCTGGTGCTGGCGGTAAAGCACCAGCCACACATGTACAACCTCCCTGAAGGTCCTGTGTTTGCTAACCAGGCCAGGCAGGCTTCCCCCCTGTCCCTCCTCTCTTTTACCAAATCTATTCTCCCAGTGGGATTCCACTCTCCTTTAAAAAGAAAAAGAAAAAACAATGCAGGCTTTGGTTACACTTGGTACTAACATTTAGCTATCTGAACATGATGATCAGATTGCGGTACAGCACATCTTCACCTGTTATTAAAGATACAAAAATGCAACTCTTAACCAGGTTGAGATGGTAAACTCACTCCTCAAGTTGAGATACCCCTACCCGCGCCGTCAAATGTCTTGATTTTTGTTGGCGTAGCTGGTTAACATAGGGTAGTACAGAGGACAGTACAGAGGACGCAGGTTCATATGAGCTCGGAGTGCGAGGAAGCAATACTGTTTGCAGCAGTGTGAAGCCTGTTACACTAGGAGGGTTGAGAGTCGTGGAAAACCAAGGTCCTGTGGCAGAGGATAGGCAGTGGCAATAGCTGATTCAGTTGAGAGACTGGGTTGTGAAAACAAAAAAGGTTCAGTTTCCTCTTGTGGGTGCGAATTCCAGAAGCTTTAGGTGGGTCACAGCACAAAACACGTTATGCCAATGTCATGTCCAGCTGTTGAAAAGGCCTTGACCGTGAACGACTGTGGCTGTCAGGAACACTGCTATATCACCTGACAGTAAACTCTCCTCTAGCACCATGCTGAAAGATCTCACCTGCCCCACCGTTGACACTTTGTCTCCAGTGCTGTAGGTCTCCTTTCTTTCTCCATGATGCCATGATCTATTCTTATTCATTTCTTCTTTCTTCATTGTCCACTGCTCTTTCTCTCATCCAATCCATTAATATCTAAACTCAAGGCTACAAAGGAAAACATGTTTTTAGTATCTCATACGTAGGGGTGGAGTCTGAGAGGGGCAGATGGTGCATGGTACGTAGGCAGCATAGCTATGGCTATTGTGGTAGTTAGTACCTGTGTGTGTGTCAGAGAGAGAGAGAGAGAGAGAGAGAATTAGTCGCCAATGTGTGTGTGAGAGAGACAGAGTGAAGGAATGTGTGTGTGTGTGTGTGTGTGTGTGTGTGTGTGTGTGTGTGTCACAGGTTTTGACAGACCCACAGAGTTGAATAATGGATTTCCAGGCCAGGGTCAGGGGAGGAGCCTAATATGGGTTCCAGGAGGGGCATAGTGGTTGGGAGTGACCTGTTTCACCCCCAAATATAAAACCACCTACCCCATGATAGTCTGAGTTTGGTCTCTCGCCCTCCCTGTCTCTATCTGTCCATCTCTCTCTCCCTCTCTCCCTCTGGGCTCAAAGTTGTCCTCCTTGAGCCCTTCTCTGCAAAGTGATCCACGTCTATTTCCTCGCCTGACGAGCCCAACCAAACTCTGCGAAAATGGAGGCCATCAAGAAGAAGATGCTGATGCTGAAGGTGGACAAGGAGAATGCTTTGGGAGAAGCCGAGCAATCTGAGACCGACAAGAAGGGAGCTGAGGAGAGGAGCAAACAGGTGGGCCCATCTAGCCTAGCTTAGCTTGTTAATGCTAAATAAGTAAGTAGCCTAGGTAGGCAGGTGATGCTGACTCAATGATGCTAACCATGCACATTACTGTAGTTTGGCATTGCCTGCCACAGCATAGCATGCTAACACAAGCAGGTGAATTGTTGCTAAGATGCTAACAGTTCCCCTTCAGGTTTAGTCAGAGCAAAGAGGAAGAGGAGGTCAACTGAAGGTTAATCTTGGAGTAAAAATGGGCCAAACATTAACACAGAAAAAGTGCTTGAGTAAAGTACTCAAACTACATGTTATTACCAATTAATAGTCAATAATATCTAGACCTATACGCCATGGTAAGACTATAAGACAAATATTTACTATTTGTAAATTTGCAAATAAAAAGAGCTGATAATAACCTCCAACGAAAACCACAAGTTAACTGGTTATATAATTCTGTATGTATTTCAATAATTAAAATATATAAAATATGAAACATTTCTATTTAAATATAATAAGAAGCCGGCTGGATTGTGGTCAACGTAAAAAAATAAAATAAAGTATATATAGCTAAGCTAAGATAAAGATACTAACTTAATTGAAATATACAGTATGGACATTTTGGATTTTTAGTAACAAATAAAGAAAGCCACTTCATAGAAAATAAAATATCAATAGGCTCACATCTGCAGGAAACTTTAGAAAGTTAAAGATAGAAGAAGCATTTGTTAAGGCCTAAACATAAGTTGACAGACAGAGCAGAAAAGACAAAGACATATTATATCCGGATCAGAAAGCGATCCTTGTGTTCCAGAATGCTCCATAAAACTATAATAAGACCGTGCAGACATTCTTCTCACAGAGACAGCTGTCCTGCTCTCAGGTTGGAATCTAACAGTGGGTTGGGAACAGTGGCAGAAACAGACAATGGTTTCTGGGATATTAATAACCTTATAGCGTTGACACTGTAACTCAGCACCATCCTTTTTGGGGACCAAGACATGAGTGTGTAGAACTTTTGTGCTAAGCTCACCCCAGCACCAAACTCATGACTCATAGTTGTCGTCCAAAGCAACAATTTTCCTATACAGTTTTACACAAACAGTCTCATTAGCAAAGGACTGAATTCTAACATAAAATATGTGCTTGCTGCTCAGATGTTTGCACAAATCTCCCATTGGCTTCAATGCACGATACACAAACTTCTGAAATGACATGCACTAATCTCAAATTAGGATTCAGCCCTTAGTATGTCTTTGAAAAACTATAATATTGGTGATACCTACAATATACCTTTCATAAACTCCTCTGTTCACCTCATGAGTTCTCTGTTTGTGTTTCTCCCACTCCTCAACCATGTCCCTCGACAGTACATCCTAGCTAAATCTTGCTAATATGTTTTCCCTCAATCATTGTCCTCTCATACCATCTCTTCCTCACTCTGTGTTCAATTCTCACTGTCTTTCTCTGTTTCTTCTATCTATTGGTATCTCCTTATCTTTCCATCTCCTTCTCTCTCCTCTACCTATCTCTCTCTCACACACACACACACACACATACATAGCATGAGGATGAGTTGCTGGCCATGCAGAAGAAGCTGAAGGGGACAGAGGATGAGCTGGATAAGTACTCTGAGGCCCTGAAGGACGCCCAGGAGAAGCTGGAGGTCGCAGACAAGAAGGCTGCAGATGTGAGTGGCACCATTGCACCAAACACACACACACACACACACCTCCCCAACATACGTCCAAAACAGTCACACTCGCTAACAGACAAATGCTCACACACATACCCCTCATCTCCACCACAGCTGTTGTGATTATTTGAATAGAAAATAGATCATAGTATTACTTTTGAATCTCCTTATTGTTTCAACATCCAAATCCTGAATCTCACATTGACATTCCCTCAGTCTCACTGCTCAGACACACCATATATTTGGAGTTGGACCGAATCCATGTTGGCACCAAACATTCCAAGATAACATTCTCACTAGCATTTTTTTTTACAAGAATGGAACAGTCTTGAAAAGTAGTGTTAGTGCCTCCCTGACACCCATTACAATTCAATATTCTTGCAAAACTCTCCCATTTCATACAAGGAAACACAGTGTATGTTAGTCGACATCCAATGTGTGTATCCCTTTGAGTCAGTTCCTCAAGGTATTTGGTGGTTTGTCTGACATATAGTAGTCATACATCTGAGTTTGTTGGGTAGCCACCTGTTGCACCACATTGTCTCCATGGATCGTCAGATAGTCTATTTTGACAAGGGGTGCCTCATTGTGTCTGCATGCCGTCGGATATAGTTATCGACTGTCCCAACTGCGCGAAGCGTCATGGTGAGTGGGATGAATACCGATTTCCTGGAATATAGCGGTGTGTCAGGAGCATTACAAGGTGGAGTCATGAGTTATGAGGGGAGCCTCTTTGTGACTACTGTATAATTCTCCTTCACTCCAACTCTGTCCAGCCAAGTGTTTCCCCACTCACACTATCATGTACCTTATGGTTCTACCTACATCGTCCTCCATCTCGATTTCTATTTTCTCTGCTCCCCACAATATCCACCTACTTTTCTCCACTGTCTTCAGTTTTTCTTGACTTTCCCATTCCTTCTCTCTCTCTCTATCTCCCTCTTTCAGCCCCATGACAGTGATTAATAGTTTTTGTCAGGGCAGAGCTCCCCTAATATAGCTGCCCACCTGTCACAGTAATAGTTTGCCTTGTTATGGCAAAGCACTGAGGAGGCGCTCCCATGCCAAAATACCAGAGGGGTTTAAAAGACCCCCCACCCCTGCTGGCTCATACCATGATATAATTGTCAGATAGAGTCTGAAGATAACATGTGAAACACTACTCACATCTACAATTAGGTAGGGTTATTTTAGGAGACAGAGAGGTAGTAGCTTGTCTGCCCAATGGATGACTTTTCTGAGCAGAAGAAATGATGCGCCAAGAACACAAAAGACAAAAGTATTTCAACGATGAAAAACAATGTGTTGAAGTGGGTTTGGATTCTGAATCTAGAACTGTGAAAAAGTGGTCACCATCACTTTGAGTTATTCAGTAGATGGAGAGAGCAGGAAGAGACCTTGAGGGGATCGAGAGTCCTCTGAGAGGAGCGCGATAACAAAGCATAGATGCCAAGGCTTGCATGGCATCTGGTGGCAAAAGAGGACAACGCCAGTTTAATATCACAGGGTCAAAACCGGTGGTTTCAGTTGTCAGAAAACAAGGTGTCAATGAGGGAAGAGGCACAATAAGGCGGTGACATCTACACGCATACTAAGAAGCTCTTTTACACAACGTGTGGCGATGTGTAACCTGATACCGCACAAGAAGAAAAAAGGCCACCATAAGCTATACACAAATCCCTTCTGGCCCCCACCCTCACCAACCAATCACCCCCTGCTCTGGCATCTCTGTGCCAAGCCTCTCAAAGTCCAGAAGAGTGGGTGGAATTGATTCGGATAGTGTGTCACTCCACCCTGCACCCAGCAGGGGATTAGAGCTCTCAGCCTGGCCATGTCACTGCTGTTATTATTCCTGTCATCATTGTGTGCCCAGTGACTGGGGAGAGGTGGGGGGGGATGATTCATACTGTTACACCTTCAAACTACTCCGGTTCAAAGGTTATTGGCACTTCCAGACTGGTGTAATCCACCCTGGAGTCGTACTGTGAGGTGTCAACTGCTCCATTGCTGTGGATTAGGGATCTGGGTGATCGGGTTGCTGGTTTGTTGGTTTATAAACTCTCAATTAAGTGTCCTAGAACATTGGATTTGGAGATGCGCGTGTGGCACACAATTAGTTTCTCATCTAATGTACAGTAGTTGCAAGGCATTTCCAAACTCTTCATTTGAGATAGGCTTGAAAACTACTTCCAGTAGAAGTGAAGGATGTTTCATCACTTGAAATCTTATCTTATTTTTGACACTTCATTTGATGAGTAGTGAGATATGTTGCCTATTTGTCAGGGACAAAAACATGCTTCTTTATCAGCATGTTTTCTAGTGGTGCTAAAGAAACTTTCACCTTAATCAAATTAATTCTGATTATCCACTTTTAGCCCTATTTGTCCTCTGTCCCTTATTTGTCTCAAGTCAGACAGTGTGACTCCCTCTGCACTGAGGCCGAGGAAGACAATGAACTAAACATGAAATACAATTTAGCATGTATACATGTCACCCTACATTCATATGCCCCCAAAAAAATCTGGAGTCAAAGACAAATATTGCTTTTGTAACACACTTCAGGAATGGGACATGGTCCCCTGGCCTCGCTTATACAAAATAACTGTGACACCGGGGGCATCTAGTGGTCCGACTAGGATATTACATGTGATTGTGGCCATTCCCAAGTCCACAACCTGCTGTCCAGGATACACATTTCAAGATGCATGAAAAGGATAGAGTAAAGTATCTAAATATAGAATCTTTAGGGTAATATGTTTTGTGATTTATGACACAATGTAGCCTTTACAGTCTCTTTACAATATATATAAAGATGTGTCAGCTTGGGCATAAAAACATGGTCTCCAGCCAACAGACTTGACAGGCCAAGGCAATATGCGTCCATCTTCACACTAATAACACCGCCCACTGCTCCCTTGCCAGCTTGGACAGATGGTGGAGCATAAGGGGCAGCCAGCGAGCCAAGCACTGGGCCTGGTTACTGTTAGGCTATGACAATGCAGACAGCACAGTTGGTCTGGTACTGACGAAAGTGGCTAACGAACAACGATACAGAGAGATCCTAGGTTTTTATAGAGATAGAGTGAGAGTGAGACGTTAGGCTAACTTTATCTACACCAAAGAGATAGACCGTAGTTGACCGTTTTGAGGTCAAACCTCACACCACCTTACTTCACCATCATGACATCATATGAACGATTCAGACACCAGTAGCAGAGGCGATAAGCTGATGGTAAACGCGTTAGCTACCTCTTCTTGAAAAAGGGCTCCCCTCAGTTTTGAATCTCTGCCTCGAGCATTCAACCAAAGAGATTATCATTTTAAAAAAACTACGAGATGCATTTGGCAATTGAATAAAAGTGGTTATATTAGCTTGGTAACTATGTAGCAGGTTAGTGATCAGTCAAATGATCCAGGTGGCGGGAGGACATCGTGCGTCAGTTCCCCTTTGACAGGGCGGAGCAGAGCGGAAGTGTGCTGAAATAAGGAAGAGAAGAGCGAGGCTACTGAACAGAGGGGGAGAGGGAGAGACACCGATCAACCACCTTCTTTTGCACAATTTCCTTCTTAATTCGGTGTAATTTGTGTGTTAGTCTTACATAGATCATTGTAACAACCGCTCGTATCATTTCCTTAGAAAGTAAGTCATACTTTTTCTTGTCTAGGAACTATGATTTGGACCGAAAGCATGTACTTCTTTAACCGCTACTGCTAACTAGCTAGCTACCTCTCATTGACACATCGAGGTGAAAAGTTTGGTTTACAGTTAAGACGAGAATAATTCAGTCGGTTTTGGTCAATCGTGGGGGTAAAACATTTTATGCCCATTGAATTTGCATACTGTATATATATATTTAGTCTTGCTGCAAGCTTTTAGCATACACAGTGTTGAGTAGAGATTGAAAGAAAAAGGCTCTGTCCTGATTTCCAGTTTGGACTCGTTGACGGGGCGTTGCTGTGTCTGTTCGGGAAAACATCTAGTCGGGGAATCAACGTTCGCCAGCTTGCAACCAATCCAACCGGAACGACTTGCATCCTGCACCAGCTAGTTATCTGAAACAACCACATTTATCAGAATAATCTTTGCAAGTTTCATCAACTACAAAAATGGCCGGAATTAATAGCATCGAGGCGGTGAAGCGAAAAATTAAAGTTTTGCAGCAACAGGCGGACGAAGCTGAAGAGAGAGCCGAAATCTTGCAAAGACAGGTTGAAGAGGAGAAGCGGTCCAGGGAGCAGGTAAAGTCATCCTCTAGTCTCACCATCGGCCACGCCTGGCCTTGTATGTCGTTCAGATAGCCGACCAATTGCTAGCTACTTTACTTTTTTTACTTTGAGGTTCTAAGACCATTGCCTGGCTACTTAACATATTCTTGACTGTCTTGTCTGCCTTCATCTGATTCAACTGGACTAGAATGCTCCCTATGCTATGTTCTACTGAATACGTTTTGTTTGTGCAATGTTCATCGCATGTTGTCTATCCGCCATTGAAAGTTGCTCAATACTTCTGAATAATGACCACATAGGTGAAATTCATTGAATAGTTTTAGCCTTATGCATTTGGTCTCCCCTGCAATGTTCGTTTCATTGAAATTTCAGATGTTTGCCTCTAGGCTCAGCACTCAACAACCTGCCAGATTCCATCTTTTCAAGCAGAGTTGTAGTGATGTAAGCGGCAGCTTGCCACAGTGCAACATTTACTGCGCTTTTTATTGCGGTTTTATGGCCGACCTCTTTGGCACAGACCCCAGTTACCATTCTCTAGTTGACTGTAGAACTGCACGCGTACTGATGCTGCAGAGCCATATCTGTATGTCCGTATGGTTTTTCCCCTTTCCCCCTGTGATAAGACTCATGCCAGATGAGCATGTTCTGTCACTGATATGCGCTACATTACAGTCTTTGGCTCAGCGGCTTAAAAGTGGTTTACAGCTACACAATTGTCTTATATTTCGTTACTATTTACTATAGATGCACCTATTTCAATACATGTCACTGCCAGAGCTGAATAAATACCCATGGACAGTGTGTCTGTCAAGTTGGACCACAGTGTGAAACGCAGGCCTGCCCTCCTGTGCTCAAAGCCAGTGACATCGTGAGGCTCCTGTGGTGACACAGGAAGTGTGCTTACAAACTGATTGTTGAGAGGCATTTTTTGGCGCGAGTGGCAAAGGAAATGACAATGAATGACAAATGTTGGTTGCTTTAAAAAAAAAAAACAATTGATGACCTAAGAGGAAGTCCATTGAGAAAGAATGATTGGCCCTTTTTCGCAGGTCAAATCTTCCTTGGCCTAGGAGTTGAACAATTGTCATTTGGCCACCTGTTTCTGAAAGACTACAAGTAGACCACACCTGATCTATTTACCTGCATAGTTCCGCATCTATCTGGCTTTTTAATGTGCAAAATTGTGTCCCAAAGCCAGGAGATGGACACCCAGGCTAACAAGTACAACTTTAATTTTTGTAAAGCTGAAAAAATGGAGATGGGTCTTGGTGAACTTTCATGTTGAAGTGCATTTCAAGCACAACACCAAATGCATGCCCTCCAAGACTCTTTCAGTAATCTAATGAGAATGATGCAACAATGGACACTTCCAGTACGCCTGACCATTGTGAAACCCACTTGCTCATACATAGGAAATGGAGCTAGCTAACAATGCTAAAACTATGGTGACTGAGTGTGATATTGCAAGGGTTTGAGTGATCTGGAGGGGCCAGGGCTGTTGAGGGGGTGCAGATTTGCATATCTCTATGGCGATGGCCCACGTTGGCGAGAGGGCCATTGCTCGTGCAGGCTGTCAAACTTGCATAGCAGTGCCATGGCAACGGTATTTCAATTTGTGCGCCAAAGTTGGTCATTCAGGCAGTAACAGCAGGTTGCCGTTGGGTTGTGTGTGTGTATTGTGTGCATTCGGGACACACTGTCTGCGAGAGGGGGTTGTTGATTGTCTTATGCTGCATCCTCTGTTTGTTTGTTGGCCCGAGTGTGCCGCCATTTCTTTTCACATTCAAGTTAGATTTGCATTGTCACGGTCTGACAGACAGTCGTCTTGCCTAAAGCCATATATAAAATCGGTCCTTTTATGTTTTCGATCTGAAAGCAAAGCATTATGACTCTTTGTTGGCCTCTCATTGGCAGTAACTCGGATCCGAATCTTCACCTCACCACGAATGGACAAGTGGTTTACTCAGAGGCAGTAACATGGCATCGATCTGTCTAGCTTGCGTAGCCTGTGTCTCGGGTCTTTCACAGATTAGCTTAAAGTTTGTAAACAATAAGCCTAGAAGACTGTAGAAACTAAATCAGTATACTGTAAACATGCTAAGTCCTAGCCCTGGCTGTGCCATAAAGCAGTTGTAACAGTAGGTTACTGGTCAGTCCATCTGGCCCTGGCTATCCGAGGCTGCTTAAGCCTCCTATCCGTGTCACTACTTTCTGTGACCTCTATCCCGCTCTCGTTCTCTCATTCTCTCTCCTTACACACATTCTTCCTTTGCTCCAAGGCATTGAGAAGTGGAGGGAGGGAGGGAGGGAGGGAAGGAAGGAGAGGGGAAGGAGATCGAGTCAAGTCTCTCCACGGCACTGAAACATTTATTCACTCCAAGTGCTTTAACCTTCCCCTCGTCCATCTCGGTTTCACGCTCTTGTCGCTTTGTCTCTTCCTTTCTCTCCCCTTTGCCCTTCTGTGCCATTACCCAGTCAGGGCAGGCACATTCTCATCTAGACTGGCCGGCCCAATTAGTGCCATTCAGGCCCATAGAGTCCACTGGCATGTCTGTCCAATACACAAGCACATCAGTCAGGGGTGGGGGGGTGTGTGTGTCAAACGTTTATGATGATAAAATGTGACAGGTTGGTGGCCATTACGAAAAGGCCGTCGTACACACTCGCGTACACGCTTTCCAAGCTCTGTTCCAGTCCTTGCTCACCTCCCTATCTCTCCCTCCCTCTCTCTCTCTCCCACGCATGCAGGCTGAGAGGGAGGTGTATCCTGTAAAAATGTGTGTGGGGGTGTCTGTGAGAGTATGAGTATTTGTTACATCATAGTGGCTGAGGTCTCGAAGGCTGAGGGAGCCTGTATGTGTGTATTTCTGTGATAGTCTGAGACGCGTGGTGGTGCCAAATAAATCAGAGATTTCTCCTTGTGTTGTAATGGTACAGTACACCTACTCTCTGAAGGAGGCCTCTAAATAGGGCTGGGTGTGTGTGAGCACGTTGTAAATGACATCCCTTCTCCTCTCTCTACCTCTTTGTATCCCCTTCTCCCCCCCCCCTCCCCCCCTTCCTTTCTCTTCCTTCCCATCTGTCTCCCTCCCTCTCCCAGGCTGAGGCAGAGGTGGCTTCCCTCAACAGGCGTATCCAGCTGGTTGAGGAGGAGTTGGACAGGGCCCAGGAAAGACTGGCCACCGCTCTGCAGAAGCTGGAGGAGGCAGAGAAGGCCGCAGACGAGAGCGAGAGGTGGGCCTCTCCCCGCACGCTCTTTCACACAGACCGGAATCGCCGGGAGAGTGCTATAGTCTAGATAGTAGTCTCAATAGTCTCCTCTTTTCTCTCCTCCATCTGCACTGACCTGGAAAGAGAGGGGAGCAATGAAAGCAGTGTGAATGGAGGAAAGGAGAGGGCGCCTCTTTTAGACGTTCAAGACGTACATACAGCCTTTGTGTTACTTCACTTCCCCTGACGCCACTTCCTGATTCCCTGTGAGGGAGATTTTGACTTCCTTTCGGGGTTTCAGAGCAGGGAGGTGTGTGTGTGTGTGAGTGGATATATAGCCCATGGCATACAGTATACAGTTACCCTTGTGACTTGTGCACACACACACACACACGCAGTGCCCTCTGACCTCCCTGTCAGCACCCCTCCTCATGTCTGGTCTGCATTAGTCCTCCCACCATAAGGATCTGATATCAGCAGACCAGAGGCTGGGGGGAGAGGGAGTTCCCCACCAATAGAACAGAACATCTGTAGCTGTAGGCGCTCCATATAGGGACTCATGCTAGGGGAAACGCTACATGGGATATTACTGGTATATACATACATGCATACACACACAGCTGAGACATCCTGTCATTGTTTCGGACATAAAAGCTTAGTGGCTTTTTGGTGAGGAAAGGCCAGAAGACCTGACAGGATCTGTCTCTGAGACGCTGGGGCCGACCGACCTTGTCGGCATTGTAATCACCCAGTCAGTATTGGGTCCGGCCCCCCCAAGAATATACATGTTGATGCTATGTGAATGAATGTGAACCAATTAAGAGGCAGTGTCTTTAGACAGCCTGTCCCCATCTCTCTCCCCCTCCCGGTCTCTCTCCCCTCTACCTCTCACCCTCTCTGTTTCTCTCTCTCTCTCTCACACTTATCTTTCTCTCTCTCTCCCTCTCCCTCTCTCAGGGGCATGAAGGTGATTGAGAACAGGGCCCTGAAGGATGAGGAGAAGATGGAGATGCAGGAGATCCAGCTGAAGGAGGCCAAGCACATCGCTGAGGAGGCTGACCGCAAGTACGAGGAGGTGAGCTCATAAACACCCCGCTAACATGTCACACACACACACACACACACACAGCTGGCTTAGAAGAGGGTCCCAAAACTTCCCTGCTTTCTATAGTTTCTTCTCCTCCCTTTCACTCCCTCCTGTTCTATCTCTCTATCTCTCCCTCCAGGTGGCTCGTAAGCTGGTGATCATTGAAGGCGACCTGGAGCGTACAGAGGAGAGGGCAGAGCTGGCTGAAGCGTGAGTCACTTTCTCACTCACACACACACTCACTCAGACAGACACACACATATGTAACATATGTATACCACCCGCCACACGCATACAATCATGCACTTCTTAGTCCAATGCGTGAACAAGAGCCTAAGCGCACCACGCAAACACACACGTAATCAATCTTGCTCAAAGCGTCACACACCTTCAGCCGTGAAACACACAGAGACACACACACACACAGACACACAGGCTGGTGGTCTTTGGAGCCACTGTGGGTCTCTTCCACACCTTTGCATGGTCGTAACTCCACTCTGCAACCAGCAGCACCCCCCGCCCCCCAGTTAAGGCCCCCGACATGGGCTGCCCCGGGCTTTGCCTGACCGCATGACGCATCCGCTCACATCACAGCTCTCCTCACATCGCTAGTGGTAGCTGCACGCCCACTTTTATGATATCCTTGACATCGTCTTGGAGATTTTCCATTGAAGGCGTTAATTGCCCCCTAATTAACTGGAGGCATTTATCTTGATGATGATTTAAAGCTGTATTTATTTGGCAGCAATTTAAGAGATATTGTCATGTTTGAGCTAGTGCTTCAATATGGTATCACTACAGTAGGACGTTAGCATAGTGTTTTTGTGACAATGCTCGTGTAATGAGTCCATCAGCATAAAAGTGGGAATGCTTTAACAGGACCATAACAGTATCCAATCTGTCCCTTTCTCTCTCCCTATACGTATATATACTTGTTGTCTGCATGTGTCCTGGGGTTAACATACCGACATGTCACTCGTGCCCCTACACTCCTCTCTCTCTCTCTCTCTCTCTCTCTCTCTCTCTCTCTTTCTCTGTGCATGCGCTTCTGTGTCATGTCACCCCCCTCACTAACAGCAAAGTCCGGAGGTTCGAGGAACAGCTGAGGGGTTTCGACCAATCACTGAAGAGCCTGCAGGCCTCTGAGGACAAGGTACTGCCTCCATTTGCTTCCTCACTTCCTCCACAGGGACACATCGATGGTTCCTAACAGGGACCCTCGAAGGGTTTTGACCCAGGGTCTCCGTTGTGGTTGTCCCTAAGCAGGACCCTCTGGAGTCAGGATAGGGGGTCACAACAGCAGGGGTTTTCAGCCCTCCTGCTCGTGCTAACACCACAGTCTCCTGCACTCATCTGACTGCATGGCCCAACTAGTCGTACAGCTGCCGCTTCCGCGATCCTCTCCCCCTTCTTGTGTGCTCCTTCTCGCCTCTCGCCTCACAAACACCGTTTGCATGAATTTCACCAACTTCATTGAGACCTAAATGTGCTCCATATTCCAAGTTTGCTGACAGGATTTGAACACAGATATATATATTTTTTTAATTTACAATGGATTTCTAGTCATACTGTAAGTCAATGTGTTTATTTTTATCATCAGTATACTATTTTGTTTGGAGCAGACTGGCTGAGGTCTGGGTTCCCTGCTGGGCCAGTCTACAAGAGGTTAAAGTTCATGCCTTTCTCCTCTGGTTTTTCTCGTAGTAAATCTCTCCCGTCTGTTTTGTCTCTACCTCCCCCCACCCCCTACACACACACACACACATACACACACACCTTATCCCTCAACCTTTGCCCCCCAATTTTCCTCCCCTCACTCCCTCCCTCCCTCTATCTTTCCCTCCCCTTTCCACCCTCTCTCTCATTCCCTAACCCTAAAAAAAATATATATACACCCTAAACGAAACCGGCCAAAAAATTACGAAAAAACTGCAGCAAATGTGCCGAGTTGGAGGAGGAGCTGAAAAATGTCACCAATAACTTAAAGTCCCTGGAGGCCCAAGCTGAGAAGGTAGGAGGAAGTGAAAAAGGGAGGGGGGGGGCTTGCATGCTTTTGCAAAAGTAACCCACATCCAGTCCAGTCCTGGAAAGAACTACAGGTCCAGTGACCAACTAAAACTGTGGTGCCGTGAAGAATATATTTTACTGGAATTGAAATGAAAAAGGAGTGTTGCTGACTGTCCTTGTTGTCCCAACGTTCATATTGAGGTTGTTTACTGACATTGCATCAATGTCATGAATTAAATTATTATTTAAGTATAACCCTGGATGTTTTCTGTGTGCATGCCATTTATTATTACCACAATTCCAAAAGTGTGGTTGGCTTCTAGAGTGGACAGTATTGTTTTTGTCATTAGTTCTGCATGACATTTTATGTTATGAAATGTGATAATTGATTTGAGTCTTAGTGGTTGCCATACAAGCCAAGTGTCTTCACCAACAAGTAACCATTTTAGAGCTATAATTTGTATCGTGTGTGTGTATATATATCTAAAAAGAAAAATCATAAAATTACAATTTCATCTCACTAAATTGAGATGAAAGTTCATGTTCAGCAATGCTGCGTGATGTTAGATTATCTATTGAAGTAGTAGTGGCAGACATCTGTTTGCCTTGTAAAGATGTCTATCTGGCATTGTTGTCCCACCCATTTCATGGGCCCGTGGGATTTCAAAATGTCCCAGAACCTGTTTGGTTCCTGTTTGTGCAACCTCATGCATGTGTACCACAACACAGGCTGAGCTCTGGACGAGGCCAGCGCAAAACAAACCAATCAGACTTCCAACCTCAGGGATGTCTAGATAACTACAAACTCATGTCAATTTACAGGAAGGGCAGCATAGCTCAAGAAAAGCTCTACAAAGTTTGTCAACCTGGACAACAGAATGCCATGTGAAAGACTTGACAGATTTTTTTCAATCTCAGGATGTTTAAAGGCGCAGAAGTTGTCACATGACAAAAGTAATCTCATATTTTTGCCATTAAAAGGAGGGTTGACCAACCAAAAGCCTCCACCGCCTCTCATTTCTCACGGTGAGAACACGGTTCCTCAACAGGACTCTTTTCCTCAACTCGACATCAACTCCTCTCTCCCTTCTCAGGTCCATGACTGGTTTTAAGGCATTTCCCTGGAGGGAGGCTAGCTAGAACTACAGCAGGGGAGTTTGCTCTGTGCTTGTCTGTTGCTATGGCGTAATCCTCAAACTCTGCTGGATAGTAGGCCACACCCTCACTGTGCAGCTGCAAAAATGCAACCCCCCCCACACACTTCTCCTAAACCCCCCATTCCAGAGTGACGACACTGCACTCGACAACACCAGCACTCTGTAGCTCAGAGAAAGAGGCCTTTTCAGCAAACTCCCATAACGACTTGTCTGCCAATGATGTCACCCGACCAGAGAAGCTTGTTTTTGTTTAATCTTCTTCTCTTTTTCTCCCTGCTCAGCTTTTTCTAGCCAAATTAGATGTTTGTTTCTCTCAACTTCTAAAGCATGAGGTTGAGTCATGTTGATCAGTTCACCTTCCCGTTGGTTCTCTAAAAAAGCTTCCACAGCTCGACAAACCCCTGCTTTCCCATTGCCCTCAAACAGCACAATCGCAACAAAGCTGGATAAGTGGGTGGAGTTGCCACCGGCAAACCCCTCCAACACAAACACATACTCCAAATACACAGCGGCCACATTCAAAGCTTTTTGACCACCAGACTCTCTCAAAAAAGAGGTTTGAGAATCTCAAATATGCAGAATAGGACTCTAGCATAGGACTCTTCCCCAAAGGGTTTTTCTCAGCAGGTCAGTATCTGTTCCTCATTACAGTCACAGATGTCCACCCCTCCACTCTTGATTTGACACAGCTAGACCAAGAGGTGGAAAAGATGGCTAGACATAAATGGAGAAGTGCTTGTGGCCTGGACCATGCCAACTAGCCGTTACTTGATATAAGAGATGCATATTTCCCCATTTCGTTTTTAAGATTTGAGCCTCTGTCTGATGTTGAGTATAATTTGTCAGTTCAGTCTCTTCTCTTTTCATTTGGACAGCAGGGTCTTTTTCAGTATTATGCCGCCCTTTTGAGCGTTCCAAATAGAAATGTGGTCAAGCTGTTGCTCCTTTTTCCTTCATGAGAATGAATAATCTCTTCTACACAATGCATCCCTCTGTGAGCGTTCTGTAGTGTAGAATCGTCCTCAATATGCCTTTAGGACTCCCTTGTGTCCCAAACGTGTGGTTCTCTAATGGGCTCTTCTTTCTCTCCCCTCCCTCCCTCCCCACTACAGTACTCCCAGAAAGAGGACAAGTATGAGGAGGAGATCAAGATCCTGACCGACAAACTCAAGGAGGTGAGGTTCTACCCAACCTGGTCCCTGCTGGAACACAAGTAACGCAAAAGTCGAACGCCCAATGGGAAATACTCGATGTTCCCATGTCATTCAGAACTGTGATGCGACTCTTGCGTGTTATTACATTTGTTTGAGTTTGAGTTAAGTGAATTTCCCTTGCTCTCTGTATTGAAAGGCTGTGTTATTGTCACACAGGCTGAGACCCGTGCTGAGTTTGCTGAGAGATCAGTGGCCAAGCTGGAGAAGACCATCGACGACCTGGAAGGTAGGCCTCTGTCTCTCTCTCCTTCTCCCTCCCTCTTATCTCCCTTGTCCCACCATCCTATGTCTGGTTTCACAGTATTGTTGTGATAGGGTGGCGTTTTCAAACTTGACTCTCCCTTTTGCCTTCTCTCCTTCATTCTCCTTTTCTTCCTGGTCTACATCTCCTCATCCCTCTCTCCTCTCTGTGCTTCCACAGATGAGCTCTATGCACAGAAATTGAAGTACAAGGCCATTAGTGAGGAGCTGGACCATGCCCTCAATGACATGACCTCCATGTAAATACCCATGCTTAGGTCTTACCTGTGTGTGCGTGTGCCGTGGGGTGAACTTCGGTGTGCGATGTGGTGTTAACAGTGTGATGCAGTTACCATTTTCAGGTGTTTGATATTTGGGACACAGGTGTCAACTCTCTTGAAGGATTGGAACAGGTTCAGTTGCTAGGGAACTAATGCAGTAGAATGGGCTGTGGTATCCTCACAGTGTTTGTACAGGATATTGTATTACAATATTAGATATTGTATTGACTCGTACATTCCGATAGGTACCCACTCACACATGCATGCGCCAAACTCATATTTGTGTGTTATTAGATGTGACAACTGACACTGCAATTCACATACATTCTTATTTCACTCAGAGTAAATTGAGTACTGTGACACACACACACACACAGTGGTCACAAGTGAACCTGTTGCGGTGGGAAGGCGTGTTCAGGGACCTTCAGCTTCCCCCTTGTGTCTTTTCGCTCACTTCTGCAATGTAACTGCCACGGGCTGTCACCATGGCGAAGGCACAACACGAGGCACAAACAGTGATCCTCAGACCCAGGTAGGATCAGTGCAGCTGAGAAGTAGACACAGCGACTCCCATAGCACACACAACATTAACCTACGCAAAGACCTAGTCAGGTTGTCTGTCAGAATGTAGGTCTGTGGTTGACTAGTCTAGTCTAGCTCAGTCTCGCATGCAGGGTCATTCAGCCGTACATGCCCATCAGCAATTTAGTCAGATATCGGCTACATGAGCAGTCTTTCTTTCCTTACCTCCTTTCCTTCATCAGCATTGATCTAAATGTGTACAGGCTTGCCTTGCTCTTTGAAATCAGTGCAGGTAAAGGATGGGAAACAAGGACACAGAGTTTGGAAGGAGACTTGACAAGGTTGAGATGCGTTCTTGTGTATTGTGCTCTCCTAGCACTTGGTATGGTCTCAGTCCCTTTTGAGTTTGAGTACCCCGGAGGTGTAAAACACTTAACACAGCTCCTGCATGGTGTGTGTGTGTGTGGTTTTGGTGCTGCATGGGCTTTCCTGTTTGTCGTGAGTTTATTCCCCTTGACACCCATGATAACGATAACCATGGTGTGTTGGATTCATTTGTTCATGTGAACATCAGTGTTTAAAATGGCTGTTGCTTCACTCTCTTTATTTCAGATAAAATGGACTCGTTAGATTTCTGGAAAACTCGCCCAATGCACTCTGAATGCGGTCATGGGTTTGACCATTCCAATTTGGTCTACTTGAACTGCCACAACGGTTGCGGTCTCTCTCTCTCTCTCCCTCTCTCTCCCTCTTCTTCCCCGCTCTCTCCTTCCTTCTGTTTGTGACTCATTCCTGATCAGTGTCTCAAGAGAAAGACTCCATGCCCTCCCCTTCGTCACCAGTGCCTGTCTCTTTCTCTTTGTCTCGATTTCTGCTCTCCCTCTCCCTTTGTCACCGGCACAATTACAGCCAGTATGCCGGCTGTTTCTGGGTTATGGTCTTTTTTCAACCTCCTGTCTGGGCGACTCTCCAATCTGTACTGTACTGCTCTCTCTCTCTCACACTAACTCGCACACACACCATCTGTATTTGTGAATGTTTCTCTGTACCAAATGAAGGAAGGAAAAAAAAGAAAAAAGAAAGACTTGGCTGTTGTCTGTGCTCTCTGAGTTCCCTGTCTGAGTTCACTGGGTTTTTGGCTGTCCACACTGTCTGGGTTTTATTGTTTTCTGTCCACTGTGCATCATGATGGCATGGATTTGCTTCACCTGCTGCATCACCGAAGGTGGGTCAGACTGGTCTGGCACATTCAATGTCATTACCTTTGACACCGACACTTTGGTCACTGCCTACTAGGTCTTTGACTGGACCCCTAACTAAAGGCAGAAAGGAGCACTGTTCTGGGGAATTTTTATTTTTTTTCAAATACTAGCTTTCGTGTTTGTCATCACACACTGCACAGAAGACACAGTAAAAAGGTAGATTTGAGGTGTGTTTGAGAGGAGTTTGGTTGAAAACCAAAGCCATGCAGAGGAGCGCCCACAAAAGTATGTCCTGATGTTCATTCAGATTAGACGCATCTCTCTCATGGCAGGTTTGTATAGGAGACATTTGAATTGCACTAAAGTCTGCCTGAAATGACTCCTTGTTATGCATGTATATCTCAGTATAGAAAATGTGCAGATATTGAATTTAGCATATGTAAATTAGCCCAAAAGAAGATTGCTAAGCAGATTTTCTCAGACTGAAAATGAGTTATGCGTCTTCGATATCTCGGTGCAACAGAGGACAAACAACGTTTTGAAATGTTTTCAAATAAAAAGTGATTTAAAGGTCCAGTATGTAGATTTGAGCCTCAAAATAGTGCTGAATGGCTGCGATTGACCAGTAGTGATTAGATCACACCATAAATACTTTTACAATGTGGCCAAAGAGGGCAGCGAAGCCCAAAACAACATTATTCACCTTTTTAAATCTGTAGACATGTCTAGCAGTAGGGAGATATAGTTCATGCGATTAGCTTACTTAGCTGGTAAACTACTGTCTAGGTTGTTGGTACCTATCATGTATCTTGTGCTGGAGCAGGAGGCAGGCTTGTTAACAAGGAGAGCGCTCACTTCACCAGTGCTTTTCATGATGGGTGTGTGTGCAACAAGTAATTCATGATGTCAGGAATTGCACTCAGAAAAAACCGCTTAAATATGTAACAAACTTTGACAGACAAGAATTACAACGGGAAAAAAAAGTGTTGAGGCTTTGATTTCAGTCCAACTTAAAGCATAACAAAATTGCTAATACTGCATTTTTGTTGTGGTATTTGGCTTCAGGAATGTTGATGAAGCCCCATAAGTCTTGCACAGTGTCATGCTATTAAACTCTACCTTGTAACATGGCGGTAAAGCCTTAAATAATGAATAGCTCTGTGTAGCAAACCAACACACTGATGCCCAAAGCATTGTCACCTAAAGGCCTCTACATGCACATAAGCACTCTGTAATTCATACTTCTGCGTATCCTACTGTGCACAGTGGTATAATTTGGCTTTCATATTACTGATTACATAATTGAGAACAGCTGCAGTCAAAGTAGGGTAGCAGAAGTCAGACTGTACTGTAGGCTAGTGGCTCGTTAACAAACAAAGCTAGTAAACAAAGGCTGCCTATATTTACCTCAGGATAGTTTTCTCGGTCTCCCAGTGCTTTATGACAACTTCCAGCCAGGAGAGCATAAACGAAGAAGCTTGGCTTTGTTTGATTCCCAGCCGCAGCTCCACTTTTCTTTTCTCCAGCTTTCTTTTCATTCACAAAACTCGTCCCGAATCTTCTTCCAGTAGTCTCAGACTACTTTAGCTCCGCCTCCATTCACTGACCAACCAATCAATGGTGTGCAACATCTATGCGGTCGGTCGCTCATCAGGAAATCGAGAGAGGTGCACGACCGCAACCTTCGAACCCATGCAGACCCCTGGTTGCGTTCTGGTCAATGAAGCATGAATCGGCCTTTAGGCAAGAATGGTTGTGTCACACTCTAAATCTAGGCATAATGGGTACAGCTACATGTATAGCTCCATTGTAATTATCCAGCCAAAGTTTAGTGGTTTGACATGCATTCAATGAAGTATTACGATTATGTCAGAAGAATTGCACAACTCTTTCTGTTGCATATAATCTATTATAGACGAGCAGTGACTGTCATAATGCAGAAAATTATAAAACTACTGGTAATGATTTACATTCCATTCATAAACACCCAGGTAAACATGATGTAACAGAGCATTATTAGACCAGAAGAGGAATGGTCTAACATGTCCATCATATTTACTTTTTTAGTGCATCATATTTTTGTTTTAGTGCAGTGTAATGTTACTCGTGCCCCTATTAATATTATTTTCCCTGTTTTAAACAGCATTATAATTATTTATATATATATATATATATATATATTATGAGAGCCTTTATTTTTACATCATGTTTATCAATGATTAACGTAGGTGGATTTAATGTAAATTGTTACCAAACGATTCAAATGCTTGTGAATCATGACTCTTCTAGTATAATACCAACATTGTAGCATAAGCTGGCTAACAAGACAATAAACTGGAGCAAACTTTTCTCTTGAACTGAGCTGAATAGAGAGAATAATGCCTACAGAACAGGTAGCCGTATTCTACTATTTCTCTATAGGCCCAAGCTAAAACGGTAGGAATGTAAAATGTGAACAATTGATACTATTGGTTTATGTGATTGAGGTGTACTTGGTTGACATTGGTGTATTAAAATCAGATCCCCTGGTGACACTGAGGGACCACACTCATGGAAAACGCTAGAATTTGAGGCGTACTTTTCAAACTGCTCTCATATTTAGGGACAGTCTTTTCACCATTTCAATGTTTTAAACGTAAAAAAAAAAAAAGCAGAAGTAATGCCTCCATTAGCCAAATGTAGTAATGTATAAGTAATTGTTATATTGGCTGGTAAATTAACAAGCAAAGTAGCTAACATTAGCAGGAAACCTACCAGTGATGGTATACAATACTTTATAACAATCAACCCTATTAGTGAAGTTCTTATTGTCAGATGAATAAAGGGCTGGGCAATATGGCCAAAAAACACAATTAATTTTCTTATATTGCCCGACAACGATAATTATCACGATTATAATTATGCTCGATATAGAGTTTGAAGACCATTTTCTGCTCATGACTATAGCCTGAATAATCCAGAGGGTTCATTGTGGTTTAAAAATCATACCATTTATTTATTTTCAGAACATTGAAGAGAACCAAAATGTTTCAAGGCATTACCAGGCAACCAAAAATAGGCATAAGGTCTGTACCTAGAGGTCACTGTTATTCTGAATGCATACCATTTTTAAAAAGAGACCCTCCTGGAAAATTGTCACTTAAATCAACAGGCCTAAGACCTCTAGCAAGACAGCTGTGTAGCTGGCACAACCAACCACATCTTTTAAAAATGTCATCATAAAGGCTTCATGATAAAATAATGTTGCTTATCAAACATGTTCATGTATAGGGCAAGAACTGGCTACTTTTTTAAATGTTTTGGTAAAATGTTGGACAGTTCTTATGATAAACTGGGTGGCTAAGTGTCCTTGGAGAAACAATTGCCATTGTTCGCTGCGTTTTGCCACAGACAGAACTCTGATGTTGTAGCCTAGGTTGAGGGAAAACTAAACAAGTTTGTATTGAAAATATTTGTCTAATAATTTATTGTTATCATGGCTCAGTTTATCATAATTATTGAGAGAATTTTATCGCCCAGTCTGAGATGAAGGGGAAGGCTGTAAATGGAGCTTGTGTTTACCCTTCACTACATCTCTTTTGCCATCTACTCAAAGGAGGTGGCTGATGGGTCTGACAAATGTTACCTTTTATAAAACATTGGCAGTGTAGATGTAGATCCTGTCATGTTACAAGTGCCTGCAATGATACTGCTTCTTCTCTCAACGTGTCAAACAAATGAGGCCAAGGATATGTGGCTCAGTCTGTTGGTTTGAAGGTGGCATACTGTAGTTAAAAATAGGAAATAACTCTCTGGTGATGCCCAATCTCTGCAGTGTATCCTCACACCACAAATGTGCTTACCTCCACTGTTTCCAGCATCCTACCTTGCTCTTGTTCATCTGGTAGACGCACACAACTCATACTAGTATCACCCTGTGACATCTTCACCTCTGGATTTGTCCTAAAGGTTCAGTTCAAATGCTGGGTTTGACACCGAATAGAAAATTAATTTAAAACATGTTAATATAGGAAGTGTTTGGTTGAAGATCCCCTCTAATGGTACAGGATGTAAGACTTGTGCTTTGCTGCCCTCTGTGGCCACACTGATAATTTAAAACGTAAATATGCAACCATTTTTATCATGGCAAAAGTTTGTCCTTCTAAACTACCAAAACATTAACATGTTACATAAAAGCCAGTGCTTGTCGACACTCGTGAAGTTCATTTGGAATCACCAACTACATTTGTTCAATTTTCCATTTCTCCCATCGAATCTCTTAGAGTTTCTTAAGTAACAAATATTAATAACATTTAAGATTCTAAAAATCGATTTGGAAAGCAAGCACTGGCTGATGTCAATTGACCCATGAAACTCTCCAACCACAGTCTGTACCACGTGCCATGCCAACTGGGCTATTGCATTCGTGAGGGACACTTGAGTGGCAGAAACAGACATGCATCTCCCTCTATACTGAACTTATTGGGAAGATGACTCTTTAACAAGTTGTGTGTTTTAATATTGTGTCGTCTCAATCCGGAGCCAATGCTAGTTTTAATCACACTGCAATGAAAACTTAACTTAAAGTGTGTTTTGCAACCTTAGCGCCTCTTAGTGGTCACAAGGCGAAGTCTAGCTGGATTCAAACAGCTTCTCAGGCAAAGAGTAACTACAATACAATGTGTTTAAACATCTCCAGGCTAATAGCAGGCTAGTCACCTCTTTTCATTATATGAAATCAATTTAAAACCAGTTTGTTCAGAAATTCTCTTTATATCCGTAAGAATGTAAAAAGCCATTGAATTAAGCAACTGCCAGCGCCATCTTGGATTGGGAAAAGCTGTTGCCCTGCCTTTTGTTGATTTCATTGGTTAATACAGCCCAGAGTGACGGGGTGCCTGAGAGTGCACACCAATGACGCACTCATATGTATGTAGAATAAATTAGCAAACATTTCTAAAAACCTGTTTTGGCTTTGTCATTATGGGGTATTGTGTGTAGACTGATGAGGGGAAAAAATTAATTCAATTTACATAAAAGCCTGTGCTTGTCAACACTGTGGGACCGTACCAATGTGATTTGTGCTGAAAACAAGATATCAGCTGATGGGTTTTTGTCACAGACTTTGATTATGATACATATTAATTGATATAGACATTTTATTGTCTAATTATATGTTAAAAAATAACTTTAACTAATTAAATCCTACTAATATGGGCGTTATAGATGCATTGTGTCATGGGTAGAGTTTAGCATCTGCTGTTGATCTCCTCTAGGGTTATGTAATGTGGTGCTGGTGTTATGGCTTAGTGGTAACAGGTCTGACGATTACGCACATGTGGACCCCCGAAGGTCCCAGGTTTGCCGCCTGGTAGTCTACCCTTTCATCTGTTTCCCCCTCTACTTTCACACTCGAAATTTGTTACAGTGCATTCAGAAAGTATTCAGACCCTTTCACTTTTTACACATTTTGTTGTTCCAGCCTTATTCTAAAATTAAATTAAATTAATTTTTTCCCCTCATCAGTCTACACACAATACCCCATAATGACAAAGCCTAAACAGGTTTTTAGAAATGTTTGCTAATTTATTAACAATAAATGATGATATTACATTTACATAAGTATTCAGACCCTTTACTCCGTACTTTGTTGAAGCACCCTTGGCATCGATTACAGCCTCAAGTCTTCTTGGGTATGACGCTACAAGCTTGGCACAACCTGTGTTTGGGGAGTTTCTCCCATTCTTCTCTGCAGATCCTCTCAAGCTCTGTCAGGTTGGATGGGGAGCGTCGGTGCACAGCTATTTTCAAGTCTCTGCAGAGATGTTCGATCGGTTCTGGCTGGGCCACTCAAGGACATTCAGAGACTTGTCCCGAAGCCACTCCTGCATTGTCTTGGCTGTGTGCTTAGGGTCGCTGTCCTGTTGGAAGGTGAATCTTCACCCCAGTCTGAGGTCCTGAGCGCTCTGGATCAGGTTATCAAGGATCTCTCTGTACTTTGCTCCGTTCGTCTTTTCCTCAATCCTGACTAGTCTCCCAGTCCCTGCTGCTGAAAGACATCCCCACAGCATGATGCTGCCACCACCATCCTTCACCGTAGGGATGGTATTGGCCAGGTGATGAGCGGTGCCTGGTTTCCTCCAGATGTGACGCTTGGCATTCAGGCCAAAGAGTTCAATCTTGGTTTCATCAGACCAGAGAATCTTGTTTCTCATGGTCTGAGAGTCCTTTTATAGGTGCATTTTGGCAAACTCCAAGTGGGCTGTCATGTGCTTTTTACTGAGGAGTGGCTTCCGTCTGGCCACTCTACCATAAAGGCCGGATTGGTGGAGTGCTGCAGAGATGGTTGTCCTTCTGGAAAGTTCTCCCATCTCCACAGAGGAACTCTGGAGCTCTGTCAGAGTGACCGTTGGGTTCTTGGTCACCTCCCTGATGATGGCCCTTGATGGTGCCTCAACACAAACCTGTCTTGAAAGTCTACGGACAGTTCCTTCGACCTTATGGTCTGGTTTTTGCTCTGACATGCACTGTCAACTGTGGGACCTTATATAGACAGGTGTGTGCCGTTCCAAATCATGTCCAATCAATTGAATTTACTACCGGTGGACTCCAATCAAGTCATACAAACATCTTAAGGATGATTAATGGAAACAGGATGCACCTGAGCTCAATTTCGAGTGTCATAGCAAAGGGTCTGAATACTTATGTAAATGTAATTTCATTAATTTTTTTATTTTTAATAAATTAGCAAACATTTCTAAACCTGTTTTCCCTTTGTCATTATGGGGTATTGTTTGTAGATTAATCAGGAAAAAAATTTGCCTTTTAGAATAAGGCTGTAACATATAACAAAATGTGGAGGAAGTGAAGGGGTCTGAAAACTTTCCAAATGCACTGTATTTGGCCCTCGGTATTGCCTAATTTCCCTGTACATCTACAGAACTATTTGCTACTCCCATCTCACCTCCTGTTTCTCTCGCTCTGTTTGTGTATTTTATAGATACTTTGGCCGCAGCCAAGGAGGCGAACGTCAAGCTCCATGCCACCCTGGACCAGACCCTGGAGGAACTCAACAGCTGCTGAGTGGCCCCTGGAGCTCTATTCTGAGCCCCACTCCACCTTCTTTAACCCCTCCACCCCCTTGGCCCTGTCTCTGTCTGTGCTGGGTGACTGTCTGCTGATTTTTGTTTTTGGTGAAGGTAGCACTTTCTCCAGTCCACACCTAGCCAAAAGTTTCTCTCTAATAGGCCCCAAAATGGCCAAAAATGCCAACCTCCCTCTACCCTCCCCAGTATCTCCAGCTTCTCTCCTGCCTAGTGTCCACTTTTTTGTAGTCTCTCCCTCTTCATAGCACTCTACTCGTCTCAAAACGGCGACATTTATTCAAGCACCCGCGTCTTAAGTGTTTATCACAAGCTTCTGATTTGATACATTCCAGCTTAGGCGTGCGATTTAAGTGTTGTGAGGTGATCCCTCTCTTTATCTTTCTTTGGCTGTTTCGCCTTAAGCGTCTTAAATAGTTTGAGGATTATCTATTCTGGTAACTTCCCTGGGACATTTGATGTCCATTGGGAGGGTGTGAGGGTAGCAACTCTTAACTCATTTCTGCTCTTCTCTCCCTTTTTGGAATTGGACCACCATTTTGATAACAATCTCTCTCTGGTTTCCCCCTATCTGAACCACTTGACCTACAAATGCATTTGTGGTCTCAAACCCAATTGTCCCCCTCTCTAACCACTCACCCTCTACTGGTATATCCCTATACAAGCACTGCTTTTGTTAGTTTTAAGTGACTGTGCCAATACGGAGAAGGACCACAAACTGTGTTACCTTTGTCAAGTATTTTGTTCACATACAAGTATGGGCTTGGGGGGTGATGACATGTTTATTTCTTATAAGGGAGATGTTTTGTTTAATTGCATGACATTTTTTATGTTTGTTTTGTATCAAATGGAACCATTTTCCCCAAAAAAGGGCCATCACAAATGACTGTACACTGAACGGTTTCTTTTTCATTATTTTCCCCTTAAGATCAGGAAATTTAGGTGTTGAGTCTGAGGTTGTTGTGGGGATGAAAGTGTAATTTATCTTCAAAGTTGGACACAGGTGATGTTCTAGTCAATTGTAGCTTTTTTCATCTAGTTAGCCAATTGGATAAGATAATGCGAGGACCGGGGGAGGGGGAGGGAAGTGATCAGCCAATCACAACGCATTCCACTGCCAAAATGGAAGCATAGGGGCCAATGAAGGGGAATAGGGAGAAGGGACACAGAAAAGGGTATTATCTACTCCTCTTATCAGTATAGATTATTAAACTATTTTTTTTTCCTGCAAATTAAGTGAACTGCAAACCTTATAAAATGAAATAAAGTAATAAAAAGTCCAAAGTATTGCATCAAATGTTTTTAACTGGAACTTTTCACTCAAAGTTAAGGGTGTAAACATTTTGTTACCAGTGATGTTTTCATTGTAATAATCATGACACACAAAATGGACACAAGATTTTTTTAAATAAAGGACCACGATTCGTATTGACATTCCAAAATTGAGTTTTTATTTTGTTCACAGAAGGATATGCACACCACTCCAAGTAATAATCTTATGTCTGTTATCTCCAATAACAGAACTGCCACATTCCTGATGACATATTCATTGGGACTGTTTGAATTACTGTGGTAAATTGAGAGCTCATGTGGCTGATAGTCATTATTGGGTTATTTCACTGTAGTTGTAATGCTGCACTGACCTTGAATGTACTTGAGTTAACACAATACTGTATATTCACTGCATTGTCCTACCCTGCAGTAGTCGCCCCAAGAATGTTGGTGTCTGGCAGCTTGTGCGTCAATGCAAAATGATATTTTATTGTACAATTATTTTATATTCAATTGTTTTGGTCCTAGGCTAGCAAATTTCACAACATGCCAACTATTACTGTGACAATACTTGCATGCTTTGTGAACCACCCCCATCTACTGTCCAAATGCACTACTTGTATGCTCAGGCCTATACTGTAAGCAGAGTGAGAGATTACTTTTCCAGGGTCCTCTTCAGTACAACCTAACATAGCAAAGAGATTTGACACAGAAAATGGAAATCCCAGTTCTTATTGTCTCTCCTCTATTTCAAAAACCTTTTCTACAGTTTGCCTTCTGCATCTTACAGGTATGTGGGACATTACAGTAAGGGCAATTGCGAATGTGCTGTAGTCCAAAAGTTCGATGTAGCTACAGTTTACCAAAAGGGTGATATCTTTAAGTCAGAACTACATATGTATTCATAGAACTGGCTGCGGCCTCTGACAGCAAAAACATTTAAATTACTGTTCATAATAGGAAGTATTGTATTATTTGCTAACTTTATTCAGTTCTTCAGTCTATCAGAGATGTTCAAGGATTTTCACAGAAAATATAGTGTAGTCAAACTCCATAATCCATCACTTTCAGTAGAAGTTCCTTCAGCGTTCTGATTGGTCAGGAGCCTTGTCCCTTCTGTTTCAATCCTCCTTTGACTTTGCTTCAGCCAATGAGAGAAGCTCCCGGAGCTGCTCCTCCAACAGCACTGCGTCGCCCTCATTTCTGATTGTCCAATCAAACTGTACTCCCTGGTCCAGCCCACATTCTGACTCTGCATCATCTATTCCTGGAGAGAGGGATGAGACAAATAATTGATTGTAGTACATACACTACAGCATTGCCCCGATGTCCATCTGGGTTTTCCTCTAACTGGGTCTTAGAAATATTTGTAAAACATATTTAAAGCCCTCCAAGACTGATATTTAAGGGGCACTCCTTCTGAGGCCTTTGGTAATGTGATCCAATGTCCTGTGCACTGATTGAATTTCAACTTGAGCTTCTTTAGTAACATGCATTTCAGATCAAATTCTCAAAGTACCCAGGAGTAGTCAACATCAAATCCAGTCAAGATTCTTTTGTCGTCCCCTGCGCTTGCTAGCTGTGTACCTGCATTGAACTCCCAGCCCCTGTCCCTCCGTGTCCTCTCTGAAGCCTCCACCCGAACACAGCGAGACTGGCTGGGATACTCCCTCCAGAACCACTCCAGGTCAGACAGTCGCCGCGTGTCACTCACAATCTGGGACACAGCAGAGAGGGTAAGTGGTACAGGATTCAGTAGATACAGAATTGCGCAACTATTATACTCAAGGGCCACGGAAGGTGCAGGTTTTTGTTCAAACCTAGATCTAACACCCGATTCACTTAACCAACTGCTGATCAGGACTTGATTAGTTGAATCGGGTGTGTAAGCGCTGGACTGGCACAAAAGCCTGCACACACTGCTGTCCCCCAGGAGCAGAGTTGAGTACTCCTGCAGCAGATACAGTTTTATTGAATTGACCAACAGTTTTATTGAATCTAATGTGGTACTGAGCACTGCCTAGTTTCATTTTTCCTCAGTGTCCTAAAAGAGTAAGAGAGTAGTGGTGATTTGGAATCATGCTGTCATAATGAGGTAGCCCTGCCTGAGACATAAAGGTGTGTCCCCCTCTGACTTTAAAGACATCCTCTAGGCCTAATGGTGGATGGCTGCTTGAGTCTTTCATGTGGGAGACCTGGGTTTAAACCTGATTAGGCCTCTGTAGCCTCTCCTCATCACAGTAGGACATTGGACATGTACGTTCTCTCTCTCTCTCACCCAGATGGGCTGTTGGGCTCCTTTGATGGCAAGTCGACAGAAGAATCCAGGGTCCTGCAGCCTTCGTCTTTCACCCCACTGGATCATGTCGGCGCGGTGCTTCTCCTTGTACTGGCCTGCTCCCAACAGCTCCTCAAAGTCCAGCCCATGCTCCTAGGACATGTACAGTATCAGTAGAGGTAGCAGCGAGATTCTGACAAGCTATGATTCAGACTATAAAGTACTCAGTGGTCAAGAACGGTCACAAAGCTGAAAAATGTGAGGACGTCACTGCAACATTTTAGACTCCTGTCTGTAGTTCCAAACATTTGTGGTAGTGGACAAAGATGGGAAAATTTTTCTAAAAAACAAGTTACTCGTTCTATGACACAGTCTGTTGATAACCACCTCGATTAGCTAGGCTGGACTGCACATTTCTTGCTACCGGTAGTGTCATGTAACAGTATATTCATAAACACAATGTATGAATATCATGTCATTCAGTACAAAAATTATGTTTCATTGCTAATATAACTACTAACCTCTGCGTATTGGTGTTTGAGAGGACCAGACAGGCGCAAGATGCAGCAAACATCAGGACCAAGTCTGATAAAGAAATGGTTTATTTATTGCACACATGAGGAACTTAGAGAGGCATTTCATTCAGTCTTCCGTGTGGTTGTCATGAGAAGGGTTGCAGTACCAAAAGTTGTTGTTACCTTTTTAGAATCAAATCCGTAACGTAATCTTTCCCAGATTTGCGTTTCCCGCTGAATAAAATAATTAGTTTAGGACCCATTGTCGCCATCACTATTTCCAAGAAGCAATGAATCGGTTGAAACGTTTCATTTTGTTATTGTAGTCGTACAGTTAACACCGAATCACACCACACTGTCATGATGCCTCGGTTACCGTAATACAAGTATAATAAGCGCAACGTCAGCATGAAACGTGCTCATTTGATCGGATTTGTACGAGAATAAATATATTTAGAGTTCTTAGATTAATATACATTTGGCTGGAATGCATTTTAAAAAATCGGTCAATTACGATCAAGATTCATAAGCATCATCAATTGAAAAAGCAATGTGTTATTTTTAGTGACTGCATACATACACGGTGTGTTACGGTATCATCAGATCGTCATCACATTATGGAGTTCACCATCGAAATGCGGAAATAGGGGGATCGTGTCTAATGTCATATTTAGAATAAATGTGTAGACATTGTATATTTCATTTAACATGAAGAACATGCAAGAAAATTAATATGTCATTGCTATCGGGGGAAATGTGGCGTTCTTGTGTATAAAATGCTCCATGTTAATCTCAATGAGATTTAAGAATGACCTACATTTTCATAAAGGTCCTCCCTTTCTTGACATACCGGAAACTAGGGCAAAGGTTACTGAAGTTTTGTAAACATGGCATCGACTCTGCTGGGGTGCATTTCAATAGCTAAAAGTGATTTAACCATGCCGTTGAGGTGTCTTTTACATAGACGGGTAAGTAGAGTGATTTTCTCCAACACATGAGTCGTTTAGCAAGCTACCAAACATCAATGCAAGCTTGCAAACTCCTGTCTTGTGTATACATATAGCTGCCTACGCTTGTCACTATTGCCAGCATGTTGTCAATGGCCCCATAGTCATAGGTGATGCCGTGTGCAGTACTGAGACCCTTTAGCTACTCTCTACAACCGGTATTTCTAATGAGTTAACTCAAAAACCAACCTAGTAGCTAATGCACTTTGGGCAGATATGTGTCTCCATCAAATTGGTCTCACGATCATGATGGTTTCATGGAAGCACCTCAACCTTTCACCCAGTTCCTTCAAACAGAGTTAGCCAGCTAATCATTAGACGTGAGGAGTAGATTTACTACTGGAGCAACTTCTTGGTTGCATGTAGAAATGCGGGTTGTTGTGTCCTGAGATGTAGTTATGGAATTGCATCATAGAGCTTTATGTTTTGCAACAGCAGTTGGTCATTGCTAGAGTAATACATTTTAATCAAGTTATGACATTTGTTCCATGTGCTGGAATAAAAACTACCATGTGTACACCAACCCACAAGTATTGAGTCTGTCTGACCCCCTGTTCAATATGGACTATCCTGTTCTTACTCCAATCCATCCTTACACAGATGTTAAGCAACGGGACCAAGGCGTTGTGTAAGAATAGCCTTCCCCAGTCTAAATTCTTCCCCCCGTCCGATGGATCGATGCTGCTTCCGGGGACCTACAAAAACAAAGTGGCCTTCATCACAGGAGGAGGAACAGGCCTGGGCAAGGCCATGACCACAACACTGTCAGCACTAGGAGCAGAGTGTGTCATTGCAAGCAGGTGGGTGTGAACTTGCGTGTCCCCAGAGAGAAACAGGAACCATATCTCAAAAGGTTTTTCCTTGCGTCCTCTGTTTTAGACTTTTGAGATGCACTCATAGAGAGAGAGAGAAGATCCACAATTATCAGGTCCTATTAGTCATACGTCAAACACTTTGCCCCTATTTCAGGGTCCACATTAAAACTTTAAAACTACTTGAGACGAGACATATATATTTTTTGTTATATCTAGGAAACTGGATGTTTTGAAAAAGACTGCAGAGGAAATTACGAGTCAGACGGGAAATAAGGTAACTGATCATGCTCAATGCATTATCCACTAAGAGGTATGCAGTAGCGTACACTTTTGATATACATGTCATCATATCTATGTCTATTTACCGTAGGCCTGTATGTATGAATGCAGAATTCATATCTACATGATGTCGGTAGGTCCATGCAGTCCAGTGTGATGTGAGAGACCCCAAGTCAATCGAAGCAGC
Source organism: Argentina silus (assembly GCF_951799395.1). Classification (NCBI taxonomy): domain Eukaryota; kingdom Metazoa; phylum Chordata; class Actinopteri; order Argentiniformes; family Argentinidae; genus Argentina; species Argentina silus. Next base: position 20,389,847 of record NC_139664.1, read on the forward strand.
TGTGGACCAACTGGTGGAGGCTGCTGGTCTCCCTGATGTACGTAGGTACAGACAAAGGACTGCCTTTTAGCCTCAAAGTCAGGCAAATATGTTTGAAGCAGTTGCCATTATTTACTGTAGTAAGAATAAAGAGAATAATATGTAGGCCTATGTTGTGTTTGAAGCTCTTTGAAATGTAATATCCTCTTCCATTTTCCTTTGTACCAGTTTAGGAGTCCTCTGATAGGTTTATCTTTAATGCTGCATCCCAATTCTCCACTCTTGGGAAGGCCACAGTAATCAGTGGAATATCAAAGCAAACACAAAAACAAAACACACACAAACATTGCATGACCTCCCAAGCAGATCCCGTCCTTCCCCCTTACATATCCTTGCCCCTTAGATGGGGGGGGGAGACAGTGGAGGGAGAGACAGAGAGAGAGACTTGCACTACTTGACATTGATTTAAAGTATATGAATGTGGATGGTGTAAGAATGGGCTCCTACACTAATTCATTCCCTTTTAAATCCACGTGGGGGACTGCACACTTCAAGAAAGAGGTGGAGAATTGATCTCTTATTTTTATGGCTCATTCCTCCTCTTTTCCACCAGGTGGTGATCAACAACGCAGCAGGGAACTTCATCTCCCCCTCGGAGAAGCTGTCAGCCAATGCCTGGAGGACCATCACAGACATCGTCCTGAACGGCACAGCCTTCGTCACCCTGGAGCTGGGCAAGAGGCTCATACAGGCTGAGAAGGGTGAGACACCATTTTATGTCTGAACTCCGGCTAAAAATTACTCATGATGGGCACAGATCTCGGATCAGCTTAGCCTCCGTTAATCATAGTCTGGAATAGAGTCCGTCAGTGCACTGCATATTGATATCAGTGATTTCAATTGTTGTTTGTTTTTACATTAATCCAAAAGTTGAATTCCTGAGGTGTATTTGCACAAATATACCACCAGGGTTCAGTAATGATTCATAATGGGCTTGCAGCTACTGACCATTGTCACAGATACTACGTGTAGTTATCTTAAAAGTAGACTCTGGGATATGACAAGCATGGCGATGCTGCCAGAGACTTTCAAAAACTGAGATGCAACAGACTAGAGAATTTACACTGCAGAGTTGAATGTGATTGGCGCATGCGCTCTGCCATCTTATGTCGGAGGGCAGTGTAACGAGTGGACGCTCTCGTTCGCTCTTGTTCACTACAATATCTTTGAAAGTTTCTCTGTTTTCACTGGAGTGATGTCATATTCCAGAGTCTACCTTTAAGTCATGCTATGAGTGTGAATATGTGTGTTCCATCCAGCTGTGCTTGATACTTGCCTTTGTTTATTGTAATGAAGCTTTAATGTGAAAAGCTTATACTTGAGCACTTTCTCATTCACTCCTTCTTAGTGTATATACATAGTCGGACCTTAAAGATGAAACAACATTCCCTTTGTCTACTGCTCTTCTACTCCTCTCCCGCCATTGTGTGCGTCCTCTCTTTCATTCTCTCCCTATTTTCTCTCTCTCTCTGTCTCTCCCTTCACTGTCTCCCCCCATCTAAGGGGCAAGGATATGTAAGGGGGAAGGACAGGATCTGCTTGGGAGGTCATGCAATGTTTGTGTGTGTTTTGTTTTTGTGTTTGTTCTGATATTCCAGCTCCATTTCTGATTACTGTGGCCTTTCCATCTGCCCCAAATACTGTAATTTGTCAAATCACAATTAAGCAATTACCTTGTTTTTTTGCCTTCATACAATGTGAGCAGTACTTATTTTATTAAGGCCTTCTACATAGAATGTTTGATTTATTAAAAAGTGTAGTTTTAGTTGCAAGAAAATATGTTTTGTCATTTTACTCCAGAAACCCCGTTCTGGGTTCTGGTTAAAGTCAGTGGTTTTCATCCCACTGACAAACACCAACCTCTGGGTCTTCTTGTACTTCTCTCACTCCCCCACCGAGATCTTGACATTCATTGCAGGGGTTGCTGCGTTGTTTTCTCTATTGATTTTGTAGTAACCCTGACTCATGTCTTGAATCTATCCCAGTGGAATCTGACCCACAAATGCCATGGTGTTTTATTACAAGTGACGGTGTGCAGGTATTAAAGGTTTGTTGATGTGAGCAGGTTATATTTTGGAGTGAGTTAGCAAGCCTATGGCAGTCTAATAAGGATATGGATTTGTGGTCTGAACTGGGGACAAAGTAAAGTTGTAAAGTCTAGGTATGTGCATTATGATGGGGATTCTGGAGCGATGGGTTGATGGCTGCTGAGTGTGATGTATAGATGAACTGAAGTTGACTGTGTTAGGTGCTAAATACTTGAACAATGCTGGCTATTATCTGCAAAGGGATAACGGTTCATCATAATCAGACTGGTCATCTTAACAAACTGTTACTGGATGGCAGATACTACAATGAGAGATACAGTTTTGAAAAATGACACTCCATTGATTTTGAGTTGGGCGAGAGTAACAATATTGAAGTGCATGGGGAAGACACGAATAAACAAATAAAGTCAACTTTTTTCCGAATGATTGTTAGTCTATGAGCAAAGTATCGGTTCTGAAGTATTCTCTCAAGACCACTTTATTTGCCTTTTCCTAGGAATTAGGAAAAATGCCTTACATTTGTTCAGGCTCCTCAAAATCAGGTTGGCCCTAGTCAGACTTCTCACAAATGTCCCATTGACAGGTGTTAGTATATCATCAATACTATACATGAGTACTGTAGCAAATCACCAATCCAGAAAAAGTTGAATATTTTGATCTGTTTTAGCATCTACTCATGTATGTTATTGTTTTGTTCTGTAGGAGCGGCCTTCCTGGCCATCACCACCATCTATGCAGAGACGGGTTCTGGATTTGTGGTGCCCAGCGCCGCTGCCAAGTCAGGAGTGGAGATCCTGTGCATGTACGTACTTCCAAACAGGCACCACCAGATTCACCCTCAGGCTGTGGTGCAAGAATAGCCCTGTCCATAACTGACTCTTCAACACTGTTCACTTCTGCTGCATCCCATTTCTCTACCAATCTCCTTTTCCACATGAATTTAGAGAGGAATGGACTGGTGCAAGAGCCAGGGGCGGCTGGTGGAGGTAGAAATAGCCTGAGTGGTAGAAGAGCCTATGCTTAGACTAATACAATGCTTTTAAATCCAAGTAGGGAGAGCACATCTCAGGAAAAGGGTGCAGACATAGGCTGCATCCAATTTCAGAGGTACAGTGCATTCGGAAAGTATTCCTTAACTTTTTCCACATTTTGTGAATTCCACATATTCTAAAATGGATTCAATAAAAAATGTTCCTGATCAATCTACAGACAATACCCCATAGTGACAAAGCGAAAACAGGCTTTTAGAAATCTTTGCTCATTTATTAAAAATAAAAAACTGATATCACATTTACATAAGTATTCAGACCCTTTGCTATGACACTCAAAATTGAGCTCAGGTGCATCCTTTTTCCATGGATCATCCTTGAGATGTTTCTATGACTTGATTGGAGTCCACCAGTGGTAAATTCAGTTGATTGGACATGATTTAGAATGGCACACACCTGTCTATGTAAGGTCCCACAGTTGACAGTGCATGTCAGAGCAAAAACCAGGCAATGAGGTCAAAGGAATTGTCCATAGACCTCAGAGACAGAATTGTGTCGAGGCACAGATCTTGGGAAGGGTACAAAAAAAACTGCAGTATTGAAGGTCCCCAAGAACACAGTAGCCTCCATCATTCTTAAATGGAAGAAGTTTGGAACAACCAAGACTCTTCCTAGAACTGGCTGCCCGGCCAAACTGAGCAATAAGGGGAAAGAAGGGCCATCGTCAGGGAGGTGACCAAGAACCCAATGGTCACTCTGACAGAGCTCCATAGTTCCTCTGTGGAGATGGGAGAACTTTCCAGAAGGACAGCCATCTCTGCAGCACTCCACCAATCCGGCCTTTATGGTAGAGTGGCCAGACGGAAGCCACTCCTCAGTAAAAAGCACATGACAGCCTGCTTGGAGTTTGCCAAAAGGCGTCAAATGACTCTCAGACCATGAGAAACAAAATTCTCTGGTCTGATGAAACCAAGATTGAACTCTTTGGCCTGAATGCCAAGCGTCACGTCTGGAGGAAACCAGGCACCGCTCCTCACCTGGCCAATACCATCCCTACGGTGAAGCATGGTGGTGGCAGCATCATGCTGTGGGAATGTTTTTCAGTGGCAGGGACTGGGAGACTAGTCAGGATAGAGGGAAAGATAAACGGAGCAAAGTACAGAGAGATCCTTGATGAAAACCTGCTCAGGACCTCAGACTGGGGCGAAGGTTCACCTTCCAATAGGACAACGCCCCTAAGCACACAGTCAAGACAACGCAGGAGTGGCTTTGGGAAAAGTCTCTGAATGTCCTTGAGTGGTCCAGACAGAGCCCGGACTTGAACCCGATTGAACTCTCTGGAGAGACCTGAAAATAGCTGTGCACCAACGCTCCCCATCCAACCTGACAGAGATTGAGAGGATCTGCAGAGAAGAATAGGAGAAACTCCCCAAATACAGGTGTGCCAAGCTTGTAGCGTCATACCCAGGAAGACTTGAGGCTGTAATCGCTACCAAAGGTGCTTCAACAAAGGGTCTGAGGGTCTGATTACTTATGTAAATGTAATATTTCAGTTTTTTGTTGTAAATAAATTAGCAAACATTTCTAAAAACCTGTTTTGGCTTTGTCATTATGGGTGTGTGCTGACATGCACTGTCAACTGTGGGACCTTATATAGACAGGTGTGTGCCGTTCCAAATCATGTCCAATCAATGGAGTCCACCTGTGGTAAATTCAAATCAGAAACATCTCAAGGCAAAAAATGCTCTTAATGCTGATTAGACAAAAATCCGAATGCACTGTATATACAAACAGGCAAAACTAGAAGTCCCTTAAATCTTACACACAGCACACGTGTAGACGTCCAATGAAAAGATGTGGTTCTTTCCCGTGTCAAAAGCCTTATGAACACTAATGCATTTTTAAAGAGAGACAGTCATTAGCATAACGAAGGTCCAGAGACATTTAATTAACATTTAAGTGTGGTTCGCTCTCCGGTTCCCTCTCCAGTGGGATTTAGACAATAATGAAGACAAATGAGGTGTGTGTGTGTGTGTGTGTGTGTGTGTGTGTGTGCCTCTGTGTACCTCTGTCTATGCTAAGGACATGCAAATCTGTCAGTGTATCTAACCACTCCTCGACCTGTGCATGCGAGCGCGAAAGAAAGAGCAGGGGAAAACTCATTAAAAGCCTGAATGGGACTGACACCTTTCATGTGAGGACAGGGAAGTGTCACATGAAGAATACACCTTCTTAATGAACCTCTGAGGGGGTTTTGTCCACAGGAAGATCCCACTCAGTACCAGGGATAATAAATCGCCTTGACAAGAGATAACAGCATTAAAAAGTTTGCCCACAGACCCAGGGGAACGGGATGATAAATGGATAAACAGCTCACGTCTCGCGCAATCGTGTTTTTGTCCCTCAATATGTTTTGACAGCGTATAGTGTGTAATCACAGTGTGTGTGTGCGTGTGAGTGAGAGAATGAATGTGTGAGAGAGAGCATATGACCGTATGTGTCTGTCAGGAGATGTGTTTCTGAGCGTATGTGAGAGAGGAAGACATGCATGTATGTCTGTCAGGAGATGTGTTTGTGAGAGCGTGCGTGCGTGGACCTGGCAAGAAATGTCATCTATTACAGCAAATAATCTGGTTAAAGTCAAAATACTGATTGGAAAATGGAATAAATGTCTCACAACAGATTCATTTTCATCAATGATGATGAAGGATGGAAATGTTATGTCACATAAATAACTTTTAAAAGAATATGGGATTGAGAGCTCAATCCAAAATTACAATCAACTGATTGCAGCGTTGCCACAAAATTGCAAGAGGAAAATTGGAAAAGGAGAAGGTAAGGATTTAGTTTGTTAGCCTCATTAAAAATCACACATGGCTGAAAAAGATTAGTATACATTGATCAATATATATCAGTTTAATTTAAGGAAAAAAAAAACACAGCATACAGGATAAGATTACTGGGAACAGTTCCTATCCCATGGCATCAGGTTTATGAATTAATATATAAAACAACAATTGACTCATCACTTTGCTTTTTTCAATTTAAATTGCTCTATAAAATGATTGCAACCAAAAGAATGCTCACCATGTGGGGCAATTGAACAATTGCGGCTATGCAGATTTTGTAGTGAGGAAATCTAAGTCATAGATCATCTGTTTGGATTTTGCCCTCAGGTGTCTGACGTTTGCTCTAAGGTTCCGGAATGGCTGGCAAAAAAGCAATATTCATCTAAAATCTGACTTAGTATCTGTAGGAAAATCAGTAATCAATATAATTATACTCTTAGCAAAAAGATACATTTTTAGCTTAAAATCTGTGGAGGCGCTACGAGTTGAAAGTTTCAGGAACTACGTGAGACATCACAGCACAATTAAAAAATATATGGCCAAGAGAGGGTGGTATATCGAGAGAGGTGGGATGGGCTGGGAGCAGCTGAGGGGTGGAATTAAAAAAGAAATCTCATGAACTATACCAATGAAAAATATCTTGGCATGTACACCATAAATAATACCAATATACCATAATGGATGTAAATTATCATGTAAAAATAATAATAAAATGTAATGTATGTATATGCACACACATATACTTGGCTTCAGAAAGTATTCGGACCACTTCACTTTTTCCACATTTTGTTGTGTTATAGACTCAATTTAAAATGGATTAAAAAATTGGTTTTTTTGCCAACAATCCACACACAATACCCCATAATGACAAAGCGAAAACATTTGTAGAAATGTTTGCAAATGTATTCAGTTTGAAATACAGAAATGCCTAATTTACATAAGTATTCAGACCCTTTGCTATGACACTCTTAAAATTTGCTCAAATGCAAGTTAACAAGTCTCAGGTTGAATTGAGTCCATCTGAGTGCAAGGATAATAGTTCATGTGATTTCGGAAATAATATATTTGTTTTTATAGGATCTCTGATTTGCATAGGAATCAATTACACACTGTGTGGATTAGGCTGTCACAACCAAGTTTGCATATTTCATAAATTTCTCTTGATCCTGACAAACTCCCCAGTCCCTGCAGGTGACAAACATTCCCGTAACATGATGCAGCTAACGATATTCTTTACACAAGGGGATGGTGGAGAAACGGCATTGCATGCTGGATTGGCACTAAATATAATGCTTTGTAGTAAAGCCAAATAAACACATCCCCAGGCACTTTCTTTGCTATATTATTTGAATTCATTGTTGCAAACACAACTATGAATGTGAGAGATTCTTTTCCATTAAGGGATTATTTTTGGCCACAGAGTGACTGAGATGATGTTGTCTCATTGACTGTGCTTTTTCCTCTCAGCCATTCAACTTTGTAGATTTTTGTAAGTCTCCCCTAAGAGCTGATGATTTTCACTCCCTCATCCACAGTGATCTGACAGACAGACCACTGTTAGCGTTGACAGACAGACCACTGTTAGCCCTGACAGACAGACCACTGTTAGCGCTGACAGACAGATCGCTGTTAGGTCTAACAGACCGCTGTTAGGTCTGACAGACAGACCTCTGTTAGCGCTGACAGACAGACCTCTGTTAGCCCTGACAGACTGACCACTGGTGGCCCTGACAGACTGTGTGTAGCTTTGTTTTGGGTCAGACAAGCAGTACTGCTACAAACAAGACTTTAAGTGCTGCCACATACATACATACATACATACAAACGAATCCACTGGAAGACAGAACAGCCAGACATGTGACATATCATATACCCTTTCATATAGTCCAACCAATTTACTGGAATATCTCTTGAGACCTTCAAACATACACATACATTTATTTATACATGTGCACACATGGTGATACTGAATGAATGAATACATACAGTATATCAGGCTTACATGCAGACACAAACATACAGCCAACAAATATAGAATATACCCATATATATTTTACATTTACAATACTCTGCATAAGCAATGGACAGGAAAGCTTTTTTTCTTCTTTTTGCTCTATACGTTTGAAATCAAACAATTACTATGGGGGTAGGGCTAACCCTAAAATATAGATTCTCATCTTTTATTTGATGGTAATTGTGTTTGGTTTCACCATTCAGAAATTAAAACACTTTTTTATGCATAGTCCCCCTATTGTAAGGTACCCAAAAGTGATGGGACAATTAGTTTGACAGGTGTTTCTGGTTCGTCAGGTGTGTTCCGTCATATCATTTGTGCAGTCATAAGAGAGCTGTCAATGTCTAGGCTTTGTGCCTTTGGAGTCTGCTATTGGTGTCAAGATGAGGATCAAAGAGACTTCAAGGAAGCTATTATGAGGCTGAAATATCAGAAACATCAATCAGTAACATAGCCAAAACCTTAGACTTACCAAAATCAACAGTTTGTAACATCATTAAAAAAGAAAGAAAGCACTGGTGAGCTCAGCAATCACAAATGGACTGGTAAGCCAAGGAAGACTCCTACAGTAGAGTTCCGGTAGAACCGAAGAATGTTCACCATAATTAAGAAAAAACCCTAAACAACTGTCCCACAGATCAGGAACACTCTCCAGGAGGTAGACGTGAATGTGTCAGAGATTACCATCCGCAGAATACGTCACCAGCCAAACTACAGCAAGGTGCAAACCACTAGTTATCCTCCAAAAGGATGGTCAGGTTACAGTTTGCTAAAAAGCCTGCAGAGATCTGGAAAACAGTCTTGTGGACAGATAACACGAATATTATCATGTACCGGCGTGAATGCAAGAGGAAAGTTTGGAGAAAAAAGCATCTGCCCAAGATTTACAGCGTATCACATCATCTGTTCATCTTCCATTACTACTTCCATCTTACGCAGGGACTGTATATTCACATATGCATACTGCTGATATGAAGTTCTTTATATACGGCACGGAGCATACATGTAGGGTCACACACAGTCCAGCAGAGTTGCCCTATAGGTCGCTGCCCATAATTCATACAGACCATTTTGTGTGCCTCAGTGAAAGCTATTATCTGATAATGGATTTCCCCCCATATGAAATTGCTCACCCCAAAAATGTGACCCCTCTTTATTTTGTTGAAGGCAGTGTCGGCCAATTTTCATGCTCATTTTATTGCATCTCTTGGGAGATGCTATATTTAGCACCCCTGTTCTTTCATTAAATGTTTTTGTGTGCGATGGGACAAATCAATTCAACACCCCCCTCCTCCTCCTCTCACTCCAGCTGTACATTCCCTGAAATCACTTGGAATGACTCTAAAGCACCCCTGGCATCTACTGGTTTGTGCTGCAGCTTTTTTTGGGTGATGAAAGTAATGGAGAAGTCAAGAAGGATTTAGTTTTTCGAGGTACAGCAGCTACTGTAGTTACCCCCAGAGAGCTTCTGTTTGAGTGAATGCCCTATTGTGAATGGTGACCACCAACTATAAGAGAACATTTGAGAGCTGTTGCCTCTCACTGCCGGTCCAAGCCCAAAATGACCCCTAGGTTGTTGGATTCCTTGGCCTTGAGGCCCTCCATAGTGGTACTGGTCATAGGAGTTCTAACCATTGTGAAAGTGGATGTTCTTACAACTCTCATCTACTCTCATCCCCTGGGACGTTCTCAGAATGTTCTATGGAACGTCGTGGGTACATTCTGGGGACGTTTTAAGAACTTTTTCTTAACTTTTTAGACCTTGAGAGGACATTCTCAGGACATATTTGCTATCCTTTTATAGTTAGGATTTAAAACAAAAAACATAACTTGCTTCCCTCCTATCAACTCAATTATTTCAATTATCAAAATTAATGTACAGTATTCCTTAGTAAGTTATACTCAGTCTGGACATTGAACAAAAACTATTTTTACATAGTTTTGTTCTCTAAATGACCTGCTAAAGGTGTCTTGTTAAATTGGGTAGAAATGCAGGAAATAAATTGCAAAAGAAATCAGGGGGAGGACCCCCCCCCACGCCCCCCCACACACACACACACTTAAAATCAAACCTACGCCCATGGTTGAGTCTGTTATCACACTCATCTGATACAATATCAATCCATTTCTTGCCTCATTAAACATCATAATTAGTTTTGTTTTAGGCTCACAAACATGGCAAAATTAGCTTTGCCCATGGGCATGGGGAGGTGTGCCCTTTTTTGTCCAATTATGTACATTTTGTGACATTATTTTTGACAATTTAGGGGGCCACATTTAGCTCAAGAACACCCCCAGAGGCAAAAATTCCATTACGGAACATTGTTACTTAAATTAACCCAGTGTCTCTTCTCCAGGTCTCTTGCTGCAGAGTGGGCGAGGTATGGCCTGAGGTTCAATGTGATCCAGCCAGGGCCAATCAGGACCAAGGTAATACAGACAACGATGAATCAGGCTCTGTTGATGTGAACAGATACTGTCATATGAATTATCTCTCATATGTTAAATGGGAGATTGCCTTCCAGAGGTGTGCTCCTTCAGGTCATTAACCCAATGAAGTCGCCAGCGACGTGAGAACTAACCATGGATGCTTAACTATTTTCCTTTTCTATATCAAGCCTTTGATATAGAAACCTGCTGTAAAAAGAGGCAGGTCTCGTGCACATATAGGACACCTCCACCAAATTAAAGTCTTAAGGCAACCAGCTGTACAGCCTTTCTCAGTAAACTCAACTTTTGAGGGAAGGAAGTTCAATTAACTTTAATTTCTGAGTCAACTGATTTAGCTCAAGAAAGGAATTTGAAGGCATTTGAAGTTTTTATTGAATTTTTGGTGTAAGTTCTATCAACATTCTTGATTCGGTAATTATGGATTTTTTTACAGTGTGGGTCAAACAGGGAGGGTGGGAGGGATCTCCGAAGTCAAGTGGGCAACTCTGAGGAACGGTTTGACTTGGAGAGAAAAGATTCTGTCCATAATTGAATTATGTCTGTGCGACTTTCACAGCCTGAGCAAAAGTGAAATGTCACATTCTTATGTTTTTTTAAGAGATTTTTACATTGATCATGAATTGTAAAATGCATTGGTGAAAAAAAGAGTTATTGCCAAATTTATATTAGCTGTTTCATTGAACTTAGAGCATCTTATGGAATCATCTCAATGAATGTGAACACTCTCAGACTTTCTTTTTTTTTTTTTTTTTTCTCAAAGTCAAAGTGGCTTTATTGTCAATTCTTCACATGTCAAGACATACAAAGGAATCGAGAGGACGTTTCTCACTCTCCCACGGTGAGACAGATAAAGTGCCCAGGCACAACAGATAACACATACTAAAAGTAAAACATTTCAATAAAAAATAATTTAAACAGTGCAAAAAGAGCAGTCAGTAAAGACAGTAAGTAGCAGCCAAATACTGTGTATTCTGTATAAAAAAATAATAGTGCAATAGTGCATTGTAGCAATAGAATAGTGGATTGTCCAGAGTCCGTAGTGTTTTGGGGGGGGAGGGCTGAAGGGTTGGGAGGGGGTTGGTGGTTTCAGCTTCCTGACAGCTTGGAGGATGTGGCTGGGGGAAGTGAGGGGAGAGAATTTAGCTTCTTGACAGCTTGGGGTATGAAGCTTTTCGTGAGTCTGGTGGTGTGGGCACGGAGGCTCCTATACCTTCTTCCAGAAGGCAGGAGGCTGAACAGACTGTGTGCGGGGTGGCTTGCGTCGCTCACAATCGAGGTAGCTTTGCGGGTGAGGCGGGTGGAGTAAGTCTCTTGCAGGGAAGGGAGTGGGGCACCAATGACCTTAGCAGCTGTGTTCACAATGCGTTGCAGTGCTTTCCTACTGTGTTCGGTGCAGCTACCGCCCCACACAGTGATGCAGCTGGACAGGATGCTTTCAATGGTGCCTCGGTAGAATGTTGTCAGGATCGGTGTGGGAGCTTTCGCTCGCTTCAGCTTGCGGAGGAAGTAGAGGCGCCGCTGGGCTGTCTTCGCCAGTGATGCGGTGTTGGTGGTCCAGGAGAGGTCCTCACTGATGTGCACCCCCAGGAATTTGGTGCTGCTCACTCTCTCCACAGCAGCACCCTCGATGGTCAGTGGTGGGTGTTCGGTGTGCCCTCTCCGGAAGTCGACCACAATCTCCTTCGTTTTGCTGACATTCAGCAGGAGGTTGTTGTCTCTGCACCACGTGGTCAGAAGGTTGACCTCCTTTCTATAGTGGGTCTCGTCGTTCTTGGAGATGAGACCCACCAGAGTTGTGTCGTCCGCAAACTTCACCATGTGATTGGTGCTGTGGGTTGATGTGCAGTCGTGAGTCAGCAGGGTGAAGAGCAGGGGACTGAGCACACAGCCTTGGGGGGCCCCTGTGCTGAGTGTGATGCTGCTCGAGGTGTTGTTGCCGACTCGTACTGCTTGTGGTCTCTCGCTGAGGAAGTCCAGCAGCCAGTTGCAGAGGGAGGTGTTGAGCCCCAGCTGGTCCAGTTTACAGATCAGTTGTTGCGGGATTATGGTGTTAAATGCTGAGCTAAAGTCTATGAAAAGCATTCTCACATATGAGTCTGCTTTTTCCAGGTGGGTGAGGGCTGGGTGGAGAGCAGAGCAGATTGCGTCCTCTGTGGAACGTTTCTGCCGTGATCTCATTGTCAATGAGAATGCAATTTCCTCAACCATCATAAACAATTGTGAAAAACATAGAACTTAAATTCCCTAACTGTCCTGAGAAAGAAAATGTATTACACTTGATAGCTTGTGTATTGGATTGATATGAGAAATGGATTTATGAGAGTGGAGAAATGGGGGGGGGGGGGGGAATGGGGCTTTGTCTCCTTAGGGACATGTAAGCTCCTGGATTAATCTTGAATACCTCTTTTCCCTGTTTCTCTCGCAGAGGTCTCTGTTCCAAAACTTCTTTGGGGGAAAATGTCTTATTTGCTCTTTATCTCCATCACTATTTGAAAGACATGAGAGGAAGGGTGGCTACACAGACTGCCTTCGGAAGGCACTGTAGACTGTCATAGACTGTAATTGTAAAGCTATTTCATTGACTATTTTCCTGTGTACTGAATCACTCCTCACTATATCATGTACAGCTATGATGTGATGTTGTTAGGTGTGGTGGTCTTTTCTGTGCAGGGGGCCTTCAGTCGCTTGGACCCGACGGGCATGTTTGAGAAGTCCATGATTGGCAGGATACCAGCAGGTAGATTGGGCACGCCCGGAGAGATCGCCAATCTGGCAGCCTATCTGTGCAGCGACTATGCCAGCTGGGTGTCTGGATCAGTAAGTGTGTGTGTGTGTGTGTTGTGATAAGTGCTAGCAAGCAGTAAGCCCTCCCTGCCCAGATCACAGCCCCTCAACACGGACACCATATTCTACCTCTCCATGTAACATTTGTTTTTGTTTTCAAATTTTATTTGCAGATCATTCGAATGGACGGTGGCGAGTATGTCTCCATGGCAGGAGAGTTTAACGACCTGAAGGTGGTATGTGCACCTTTAAATGACTCCCATGGTGAAAATGACCCCTGCAAATCCATTCCACTCTCAGGAGCAGAGCTGTTATTTGCTCTTTATCTTTCAGGAGCAGAGCTTTATCAATGTCTTAAACATGAAACTACCACAGTATATGGAAATGTACTTAGTCTTACCATAGTCTTGCTACAGTTTACGATCAGAGAGTTGGTTGATATCTAAATTGATTTGTTGTTGCTTTTATGCTTAGTTTGCTTTTTGTATGTCATACCACAGATTGTAGTATAAATGAAAAGCAAGGTTTACAGATTACTGTTTTAGACAGTAGTCTCCTGTTATTACGGGTAACATTCATGCTATGGCTCATGGCAGGCTTTTCTTAACTCACTGGTGTTTTAATGTTTCCCCCGTGTTTTAATGTTTCTCCTGTGTTTTAATGCTTCCTGTGTTTCAGGTCACTAAGGAGCAGTGGGCTATGATGGAGGCCATGATTAGGAACACCAAGGGGTCCTAAGCAGTCAAGATACACAAAGCCTCTGTTAAAACAGTCACACACACACACACACACACACACACTCTTTCTCTCCAGTTGTGACATATGCCTTGTGATGGGAATATGGCTGCAAGAGCTACGCACATGCACAGTCAAATGTAGCAGCACCTTCTTGGAACAGAACCGTGAAGCCTTATATAACAATGCCTTAGGAGCCAATGTCTCAATATCATGGTGAAAGTTTGAAAAGCAAATGTTAGTAACTCAGGAGGGCTGTTGGGAGGAGGAGCCCATGTCATTCTTCCTTGTACCCGAGGAGCTCCATGCTTCAGGCCAGGCCCCATCAAGCACTTGTCAGGTTTTGGGTTCAATTCCATTTAAACTCAACTCTACAACCGTCCACACGTGTAAACATAACAAGAGACACCTTATTGATAGCGTATTCAGTCAATGAATAGTAATGCAACCATAAATCAAATAAATCATCATGGAATTTATTAGATTCATTTGTGGCCCCTGGCCCTCACCACCCAATCGGATCTCCGGTCACAACCCTCCTTTGATGAAACTCACCTCTCATTGGTCAGAAGACACTATTCCTCATTGGTGCCTTGGTATGTGGCCAGTAGATTTCCATTCATTTGTATAACATTTGTTTTTACAATGATGTCTTTTAGAGATGGAATCCTGGGGCTTATTCAGGTTAAGCCCCAGAATCTTCAGATAGAAATATGTTGTGTAGAACATACTTCACATCATTGTGTGAAGTATGTGTTTTATAGAGTAGGGAATGTTGTTAGCTCTATTTCTGTCTGACCTCCAGTGATGCCATTGATAACTGTTCTAATAATTTTGATTAAAGTTGATGATGACATGTCTATGAGTATGTTAAATAAAAGACAATACATTGTCAATATCTGTCAGAAACTTCTTTCCCCAGAAATGTATGTAACAATATAAATAAAAAAATTAGGTGGTAGCTGACACAATGTTCCAAAATATTCAGATGGAAATCTGTTGTGTACAACAGACATAACTCACAATATCATGTGGAGTAAGGAATTGTCAGGCTTTATACATAACATTTCTATCTACACGGTTCTGAATGTTTTTCACCCTACTAAAAAAAAAGAAAAATCCGATTCCCTCACAAGCTCCTTGTCATCATTTTAGTTCTGACAAATCACTATTATGAATTAATATGGATTTGTAGTACTTAGCTGAGAAATATCCCAAATCAGAGGGTTATTTTTCCTCAGAAGTCGGATTTGCAGCAAACTAAAAAGCTTGAAGGGTAATCCTTGGCTAAGCTTTCTGCTGCTGCACCATATGAGGCGGTAAATAAAAATGTCACCAGACATTCGAGGTAGTTAGCTTGTTTCTCAACAGCCGGCTGTTCAACAGATGTGTAATTCTTTTCTTCCTTTTTCCTTCCTTTTTCTGCATATCTTCTTTTTTTCCCCCCTCTCCTACACACACACACACACACACACACACACTTGACTTCTCCTCTCTCCCTTATCTTCTCTCCCTCAATACCCATCTGTCTATTCCTCCTCTCCTCTCTGCCCTCCCTCTCTGTCCTCATCGGAGCAGTGCCGTGGAACCGGCACCCTTCACATGCAGCTGGAGCGGGTTTTTGGATTGTCAGGTCACATTTTCCTTGTTCTGTCACCAGACTGCCTCCCCCTTCCACCGAACAGAGGGTGTTTGACAGTGTCTGATGGCAGAGGACACGCACCAAACAACCGCGACGGATGCAGCGTCTTTTCAATCCCACACAGCACTCAAGTCCTACCACACCCATTTGCTGACCCTCCTAAAGCTGTGCTGTTTGTGTGTGTGTGTGGTGCAGTGTTGGGAGTCACCTTCGTACAGTACATTGTCGTGTCACCATGTAATGTACAAAACCTAGAATGCAACGTACGTACATGTTAGAGATTCACAGATTGTGCAGATAGGCGCAGATTATTGGATCATTATAGCAAATTGATATGTAAATGTTATCTTTAAATTCCAAGCATTTTGAAGGTCTGCTGATAGCCAGAATCTGCAACACACATCATGAGTGTGATTGAAAGCAGTTGCTGATCAGCAGCTTTCAAAACTTGTTGCATGATGGGATACAAGTTTGATAAGCAATCATAGGAATGTTTTCTGACATGTGTGCCTGAATCAGGAAAAGCCTGATATGCCGCGATGTGTAGGCTGCGGTTGTATAGAAATCATTATGGTATTTGAGCGATCTATTGATTGCATGTTCAGTTGAGGGTAATGTTATGTGGTAGTTGTTAAAAAATAATTCATAGGACGTTCAATTGAGGATTTGATCAACAATAGCAGCCATGTTGTCATTGTCATGTTTTTAAATCGTGCTGTCAGAATCTCACTCCAGCTTGAGACTGCACAGGTGCTACTGCCCTGCCTGTTTCCTCCTGGCCTTGCCTGGTTTCTAGTCAGTTTGGCTTTTCAACCCAAACACGCTGAATGTCTTGGCGTATCATTAAGAATGATGGGGACAATTCCCATAATGCAATTTATTGCTCCTTTCCTTCCCATCTCTTTCATTCAACTATCCTTTCTCCTGTCTTCTGTCAGAGTTGCACTGAGTTCCCTCCCCCCCCCACACACACACACACACACATAAACATGGTGCCTCTGCTGCATACTGCAGCTAACCTCAGATAAGCCGTCGCTATACATTTACCAACTCAGAGAAGCAACTTCCCAATTATAAGATAAGATCACCCTGCTGTCTTAACTCTCACTGCATGGGGATGGAGAAGCACTCCTGCAATTCCATTTGCCACTCAATGAAAGGATTTATAAGTGTTTTGGGCTTCCCCTCTGTATCATAAACCAACAGTTACCTTTTTGACCTTCAAGTGTCTGTGTGTTTTCAGAGTTTGTGGTCTTGGTGCTGCTAGGGAGACACTTTCTGGATTCAATAATGCTACATTGTTAAAATAGATAAAAAGCATTTTGAGTTCAGTATTAATTAGTAATTTCAGTTTCAATTGATTTAATTAAAAAAAAAAAAGTATGGTTTTAATTCTTTATGATTTATTTTTTTCTGGATAGTGAGTAACGTTTGGACAAATTGATGCTACTGTGTTGAACATTTTCTCTTCTACTATAGATAGAGATTGCTTGGATACCAGAGTTCATAAACAAGACAAAAAAAAAAAAAGATTGTCGGGGCGGCCTGTAGTCCAGTAGATAAGTGCCTAAAAAGACAATATTGTTCACTTTTGAATGTGAGCATGAAAATATTGTGCCAATTTAGGTACTATATCAGGTTTTGTTCAGTGTGAAAAAATGAAATATAAATGTGTATAAGTTACAAATTATAAATGTTATCTATACTGGTGAAGGAGCAACAGACAAAGACAATTAGTTTTTTAGGTAGTTGTTGAATTTAGTTTTTATTACATCTTACACAGTGTTTCTGGTGCCCAGCATGGTAGGGCATGGCATTGTTTACAGTGCAAAAAAAGTTCCATGTATCACATCAGAGAGTGGCACCATTGTTATACACAGGGCAGGGGGTCAGGGGTTAAGGTGGGTTAGACTAGATAACTCAGAGATACTGTATGTGCTTGTCATTTCAGTAGTGCCTCCATACCAAGGCAAGGCTTTCAGCCACTAACATGCACTGCTAAAAGGATATGTAGCTTGAAATTCTCATACATCACGTAACTTTTCGTCCGCCATGTTCTTTATTTTGTTTCCATGCACCACATTCCAGAAACATTTTTATTTAATAACATATTATTGCTTTGACTACTACAGCAATGTTGTCATGATATAGTAGTTATTGATGCTAGTAGTTGAACTGGTTTGTGTAGATACAGTATATTATTTAATAAGACCGTAAACACTTTTGTGATTGGTCAGAAAGGGACACCCCCACACTCTTTCAGCCAATGAGAGAGCAAAGGTCTTGGTTTTGTAATCGTAGAGTATGCCATATAGGACTTTTAATTGTGGTATCAATCTCATCGTTACAAAATCTGTACATTTACAAACAGTATAGAAACAACAGGTTTGAAAAGTATGTGCCACCCTATGTCTCCGATAATGTACTCTACCTACGTACACGCTGGCAAATTTACAGATTTGTTTTCGAAAAGAAAAACGAAAATACATCCTATGTCCAAGCTACAGTATCTTTACACACTTCACGAGTGAGAGGAAGTAAGGCGGGTGATGGAAGGAGTGTGGTTAAGGGGAGAAAAGGGGGGGGGGGGGTTGGATATGGGGGGAAGGGGGTTGTTTAGGGGGAGGGGAGTTGGTTGGTTGGGGGCGGTTCGGGGGGGGGGGGGGGGGCATTAGGTTAGAGGGTCTTAAATGTCATCAGCACAGAGCACAAGTGCTAGCTCCGTCCTGTACAGCTTGCCCCCGTCCGATAGCGCCATGATGGCTGTCTTATATGTGGGGATTTTGCTGACCTCCAGAACCTGTCAGAGACGAAGACAGCGACACAGACATCCAACTCTTCATTTACATCCCCTTGACTTTGAAGTCTGCTTTTACATTTCAAAACCCAAAACCTTAGCTCATTAAGCTCATTAAAGTCAGCTGTTTTGCCTTAATATCACAGACTTAGAGAATAAGTCCTTGAAAGGTCTGTCAGTGGTTCACCATCTGCATGGACAACGGACAGATAGAGATGTGTTTGTTTGTGTATGTGTGAGGGAGAGAGGGAGAGAGATAAGGAGAGCCAGGACATCAGACAAGTGAATGCTCTTATGAGTTTGTTTCAAGGTCTTCAAAATGCTACAGGCAACAGACTAGGCATGTCTCTTCTATTTCTCAAGACTCTGGCCAATCTACATGAGGACTCACCTTCTTGTTCTTCTCACACAGGTCTTTGAGGAGGGCATCCAGTTCATTCTCATCCATGTATCCGTTCTCATCCTAAGAGAGGGAGCGGAAAGAGAGAGAGGGAGCGCAAAGAGAGAGAGAGAGAGAGAGGATGAGAGAGAGAGAGAGGGTGAGAGAGAGAGAGAGAGAGAAAAAGAAAGAAAAAGAGAGAGCGAGAGAAAGCCACCAACAAGAAGAGGTAAACAGCCGTGACCATATCAGCACAAACACACAGGAAACACAATGTCACACCATTTAGTGGCCATTTCCTTTCATCTGCCCGCACCAGACATTAGCGATATTAGTGTGTCTTTGTGGTTCACGGTGGGAAAAGAGAGGGAGGCGTTTAGCATCGGTTTGGCATGCGGCGTCAACACAATGCTATGCTGTTGCTCAGGACCCTCATCTCAATAAACAAACAAAACAAACAAATAAACAAAACAATAATACGCTTAATGAGCAGATGTGTATATTTGAGTGGCCTGTTTATGTTTTGCTTATCTGTTCTATTCATAAATGTGAACAGCTTTTTTTGGGCCACTAATAGTTGTGTGTTTACTTGCCTCTGGTTTAATTGAGACTGTACACACAAACAATTATACCTAGTCCCAATCAACCCCAACACCCTACCTCTAGATACCTCTCATAGATCTAAAAGGATCAAGGGTGACTTCCAGTAAGCTTTGTAGCCAAAGTAGTACTTCTCTCACATGACAATCCAGGCTCACTCCCCCCCTAGACCCGCAAACGTCTTCATGCAAATCATTTGTTAGCTCACGCACAGCAGATTGACCTGCAAACATTTGAATTTAAGAATTTAACTACTACTTAAATGGGCCAAGTAATCATTCTAATTTAATTTTAAAACATCACAGGGTATCCAAAAAGGAACTGTGTGTGTTTCTTTGTAAGAGAATAAATAATATAATAATAAATAAATATATACATCTAATTTTTAACATTATTTTCCCCTTGCCTCCACCTGTCATTGAAGTCCACACTGTTGATGTGGCTGTGATTGTGCATTTTTGATTGACAGTTCATCTTGTGAGTCGTTTCATTGATATGCACGTTCTTTCCTAAGCAATTCTTTAGCAGTCTACAGTGTCTATATATGTGGATTTATGCAACATTTGTGTTTGCAGTTGGATGCAACTACATTTTTGGTACTTTAGCATTGGCATATTCAAATCAGATCTCCGGGTGACGCAATGTGGGGGGCCAAGACCCCACCCAAGGAAAACAAGCTAGAACTCGATTTTTTCAAACTGCTGTCATATTTAGAGACGGTAAGCATACTTTTCACAATTTCACAGTGTTACTTCAACCTCATAGAGTGCAAATACCATCTAAATATAAATCAGTTTTTGACTACATTGCCCCTTTAAAGGCCCAGTCTGTAATTGCTGTGGAAGGTACTGTAAACATGGGCAGGCCTTGTTTTGGCCAGGGTGTGTCTTTGAGAAAATTCCACCCACACACATTTTTCAATTCAAACTAAAACAAAACATGTTTTTCCCCAGTAGCTACAGCTGAAGTCAAAAGTTTACATACACTTAGGTTGAAGTCATTAAAACTCATTTTTTAACCACTCCACAGATTTCATGTTTTTTTTTCATTCAACAAACTATAGTTTTGGCAAGTCAGTTAGGACATCTACTTTGTGCATGACACAAGTAATTTTTCCAACAATGGATGTAGTTTAAAGCCTACCTTCAAACTCAGTGCCTCTTTACTTGACATTATGGGAAAATCAAAAGAAATCAGAAAGACCTCAGAAAAAAATGTGTGGACCTCCACAAGACTGCTTCATCCCTGGAAGCAATTTCCAAATGCCTGAAGGTACCACGTTCATCTGTACAAACAATAGTACGCAAGTATAAACACCATGGGACCACGCAGCCATCATACCACTGAGGAAGGAGACGTGTTCTGTCTCCTAGAGATGAACATACTTTGGTGTGAAAAGTGCAAATCAATCCCAGAACAACAGCAAAGGACCTTGTGAAGATGCTGGAGGAAACAGGTACAAAAGTACCTATATCCACAGTAAAAACGAGTCCTATATCGACATAACCTGAAAGGCCGCTCTGCAAGGAAGAAGCCACTGCTCCAAAACCGCCATAAAAAAGCGAGACTTCGGTTTGTCCCACATGGGGACAAAGATCTTACTTTTTGGAGAAATGTCCTCTGGTCTGATGAAACTAAAATTTAACTGTTTGGCCATAATGGCCATTGTTATGTTTGGAGAAAAAAGGGGGAGGCTTGCAAGCCGAAGAACACCATCCTAACTGTGAAGCACAGGGGTGGCAGCATCATGTTGTGGGGGTGATTTGCTGCAGGAGGGACTGGTGCACTTCACAAAATAGATGGCATCATGAGGAAGGAAAATTATCTGGATATATTGAACATCTCAAGACATCAGCCAGGAAGTTAAAGCTTGGTTGCAAATGGGCCTTCCAAATGGACAATGACCCCAAGCATACTTCCTAAGTTGTGGCAAAATGGCTTAAGGACAACAAAGTCAAGGTATTGGAGTGGTCATCACAAAGCCCTGACCTCAATCCTATAGAACATTTGTGGGCAGAACTGAAAAAGGGTGTGCGAGTGAGGAGGCCTACAAACCTGACTCAGTTACGCAAGTTCTGTCAGAAGGAATGGGCCAAAATTCCACCAACTTATTGTGGGAAGCTTGTGGGAGGCTACTCAAAACATACCCAAAGTTAAACAATTTAAGGCAATGCTACCAAATACTAACTAAGTGTATGTAAACTTCTGACCCACTGGGAATGTGATGAAAGAAATAAAAGCTGAAATAAATAATTCTCTCTACTATTATTTGGACATTTCGCATTCTTAAAATAAAGTAGTGGTCCTAACTGACCTAAGACAGGGAATGTTTACTAGGATTAAATGTCAGGAATTGTCAAAATGTATTTGGCTAAGGTGTATGTACATTTCCGACTTCAACTGTACTAGGGGTGTGCAGACTAATCGTACAAAATGAGTATCTTTATGGATTTTGGGCATTTTACGGGTTGGATCATCATACCTTCCAAAACTGGGAATGTGGCATAACAATAAATAAAACATATTTAACTTTGATTTGGTGTGTTAGTAAATAAAATATACTTTGCATTTGCAATGACCAGATTACCGAATCAGTCTGTCATCATCAGTTGCTCTCGCCTTCCATTAGCATATGAGAGATCCAGTCCCTTACTGTTAGGTCAATTATAGGTTTAAATAATTAGGCTAACCAATCTTTCAGAGGGGAGGGGAGAGGGGAGGGGAGATTAAAACAACACATGTGGTATGCACTGTGCTGAATGGAGTGGTGTAGTGATATTGGAGAAAAATGTTTTGCTGCGGCTTTGCTGGAAATTAGACCAAAAACAAGCCCTGCCCTTTTTGATCAAGATGCAATGTTTTCCTTTCACAACTCAAGGGGGGTGGGTGGCTGTTCAAATTGCTTATTTTAGACATTTGATAAATCTGTCCCATTACTTTTGGGTACCCTGAAAAAGCAGGACTATGCATACAGTGTGGTGTAATTTCTGAATGGTGAAACCAATATGTACACAAATACCATAAAAGATGGGAATCTCTACCTCATACTAATTGTTTAATTTCAAATCCAAACCTTTGGAGTGTAGAGCCCAAAGAAGAAAACATGCTTCACAGTCCCATTACTTACACTGTAAATCCATGTGTGAAAGTACACAAGTGCATACTTCAGGAAAAGGGTGGAGAAATCTGGGCTGCAGCACTAATTGGCCAGTGATTATGTGCTAATAAGTGGCGTCTTGATTGGGCTCTTCATTGACCAAGGTATTTGCTGTGCATTCTAAGTGGTATGCTAGTGTGGATATTGGATAAACCCTTGTTTACCTAGAACCAGGGCTATAGAAACACAGCGTCTGACAACTTGTCCTCCATATTTTCTCCAAGAACATTCCTCACATAAGAGGATTTACCTGTCTGGAACATGAGGTGCCAAGATGCTGCGTCTGTATTCGTGTCTATGGTCTCAAGCCCAAACAAATGCGAAAATCGGGATCAACAGCCAGCCAGTCAGACGGATTTTCCTGTAATGCTCCACAGCCCTCCTAATGAATGTGCTGCCATTTTCACCCCCAATTACCTGTCTGGGTGTTCACATATCAGCTAGCCCCAGAACTCCTGCCTGCCTGCACAACATGAACCCGCCAATCAATACGTATACGTATCACAGGAGCTGCCATCGGAGACTAGGAATGGTACGACCCAGTCCAGGGACAAAGTCATACATTGGGGGAGGGAGGGAGGAAAACAGTAAGGTGGGGGGAGAAATGAAGATAGAGAGTGAAGAAGAGGGGGAGTAAGGAAGATAAAAGAAGACAGAGGAAGAGAGAGAGAAAAAAGAGTGGGGGGGTAGGTTGAGAGAGAGAGAGAGAGAGAGAGAGAGATGGGGACAGGAGGGACATCCAAACAATATATCCACTGTGCATACAAATAGCTCTTGGCAGATAAATATGGAGAGGGGAGGGATGGAGCGTGCCAGAGAGAGTGACATCCAGAGAGAACGAGAGACAGTGAGAAGGAGGTATGGAGTAGGTCCCCAGAGAGCAGCAATCACCCTCTGATATTGAAGGGCTGCCCACCTCATCCACCATCTTAAGTCTGCATGTGCATTATATAAGATTCAAAATGGCCTCATAGAGAGTCATTTGTATTTTCAGAACATACCTGATCATATAATTCGAATATCTTGTTGAACTCTTTTCTCGCCATCTTCACCCCCTGTGTATAGAGAGAGGGGAAAAGAGAGTGAGGGAGAGATGGAGAGAACAAGAGAGACAGAAAGAAAGAGATGTGGAGGGAATATGAGAGAGAGAGAGAGAGAGAGAGAGAGAGAGAGAGAGAGAGAGAGAGAGAGAGAGAGAGAAAAAGAATGTTGAGTCAAGGTCAATCAGATTTTCCTGAATCCCTCTCAGATTTACTCTCCTACACCAACCTGAAACTTGAGTAGGAAATTCTCTTCATCCGGTAGCAGCCTGTTTTGAAAAAAACAAAGGATATGTCCTGTTTAGGTCAGCCATTTATAGCCAAATATATAAAGATACATCATTCATACAAGACATAATCTCATAACAGACCTCGCCATTTCTGCCAAACACAACTTCCCATCGTGGTTTGAGTCGAATATTTTGAGCTGAAACACACAAATGCAAACACATTTGATATCTGTATCAGCATATTATACAAACGATTTACTGCCTGAAGGTATGACTATACAATATATACTGATACTCAATGCTTGCATGTAGGTGATATATGGAAATGGAACACATCCACATCAAGATTTGTCATAATAACCCAACAGAATTTAAATTTTTAATTTTTTTAATTTTTATATGTCATGTTTGATCATGTCTATGTTGTTGTTACATAGGTTCCATGATACATGGCTTAGCAACACTGTTATCAATGTTGGTGGTATGACTTGCTGATTACACAGACCTGGGTTCATATGGTTTGTTGCACTTGATTGAGTATGCCAGGCACAATGGAGTCAATGGAATAGTTTCAAAATTGCAAACCCCACCCAAGGTAGGCACAAGCAGACGCTCAAAATATTTGAAAAAATTGTAATACTATTTCGACCCAAGTCTGGTTGCTTCACAGGTAAAATACCAGATTCTTACTGTGGCAAGAGTATACTCGTCTAACTTCTTCTCATCATATGGTTTCTTCGCTTTCTGAAGCAGATCTTTCAAAAAGTTCTGGAATAAAGCAAATACAGAAAATTACACTTTGAAAACTATGGGAGTGATATATGTTGGAATTGCAAAAATCATTCAGTCATTGTCTGTTGATGTAAATATTTCAAGTTTTTAAATTGGCATCCTATCTCATTTCCTGCACTGATATGAAGGTGTTACACCAGCCATCCACCAGATTACTTTCGGTAGATTAGTGCAGATGAAGGTGAGGTAGATGTAGAAAGGAAGCCACATTACACTATGTGAGATACACACAACTTTGGCTGAAATCCTGACTCGATAAGCATCAAGGTCGGTCAATGCTGAGTAATACAGCAACCCAGAATACGATGCATTTACCCTCCAAACTGATCAATATCAGAATCATTTACCACATTGTACACATACAATACAGCATACAATAAAGCGATGCAGACAAACGTGCAAAAGGACTGCATCACAGACTAGCCTAACAATGCAACTTTTGTCATGCAGTAAGGGGCGTTGGTGGCAACAGACTGTCATCGTTATCAAACCACTGAGGGGAAATCTGACAGCTGCTCACTAACTGCTGTCAGAAATGACCCTGTTACGTCTTTTAACAATTAATTGAAGTTCTATTAGGTCTACATCTATATTATGTCACCTCTAGAGGTTTGGAGGTTCGTGTAGGTAGGCGTCTAGCAGATCACAGTGTGCATGCTGAATGAACTCAGTATTAGATATGTTGAGTGTGTGAGTGCTGTCCCCATCATTTTTGGAGCGCTTTGCAAATCCTTATGACTATTTGAATTATGTATTTGTATGTGGTTGGGTTTGCCTGTGTTTTGCACACCCATTTATCCGGATGCCTGTGTGCACCTGTTGTGGGTTTTCGTGTAATGCAAATGCAAATACATGTGCGTGCAAGACTTGACATTTTAAACTGCATTTCATTCTAACTCCATCTTCATTTGAAAGAAGCAGTACATGATGACTTTGAGCGGGACACACAGCTCAGGGTGTGAAATACACCCTGAGCTGACGGAACTCTCAAATTAACCCCTGACCCCAAGGCCTTCCAACATAAGCCAGGAATTGATTCCCCTTTCTTATTTCTCAGACTTTCTTTAGACAACTCTAGTGAAGGGCATAGCCAAGTGTCTTTATGGATGACATGTTGATGTAGGGTTGAAGAAAGCTCCCAAATCCCTTTGGCATTCTGGCTAAGATTTCAATTACCAAACTGATTTACAGACTGGGCATAAAAAAGTGATTTGAAGTTACAATCCAGCGGAGCCTTGACCTCCTGGAGCTCCTTGTGAGCTTACTTTCTATTACTGAAACAGAGAGGACAGCAACATGTTCATTACCAGACAACCTGCATGCTTTGCTCACCTTCAGTTCCTCTGCTTCGATGTAGCCACTATGGTCGGCATCATAATTTCTCCAAGCCTGGGATGAAACAATGAAAGAAATAGGTCTTGTATCAATAAAGAGTAGAGAAAATACTCTTTCTGAGTGTACACACAAATCTTAGCAGAAAGTGAATGTATGTTCATTTTCATAAGCAGTTCCAGTTAATCAATTTGAACATGGTCATACAGTTTGATAAATCAGGGTCCATAAGAGGACTAATAATAGAGGAGGGGTTTGTGTCATGGTAAGAACAGAAAATACAGTGCTAGTTTAAATACATTAGTAAATCAACTTATCCTGTACTTAAAAAGTAAGGCAAAAGGACACTAGGTTGTTACAGTAGCATTAGCATTCACTTTGATACTAACAATTACAGAAAATTACTTATATCAGTTGATAAAATATCATTCCAGACATTGGTTTGCTGTGTGAATACACAAATATATTTAGATCTCAGATTCAGGGGTTAAAGAGGAATACCAGCATAAATTCTGCACAAGACTTCAGCTGTTGCCGGAAGAATAACAGGAAGTTTTCCTCTGTGGGCAATATTTGTACTAGCTGTAGCAAAGAAAAGAAAAGTCACAAACTTGGGTACAGTATAAACAGGAAATATACAGGTAAGAACAAAGGTATTGAAACATCACATCTCAAGTAGATTGAAACATCACAAATCAAGTAGACTTTAGCATTTGTTAAAATATGAGACCAAAAAGTATCTGTATCATGCAGAGATATGACACACACAGCCAGAGCAGTGGCTTATGGGTAGCAGCTCTGTACAAATAATACACATGAGCATACATGTACAGTATGTGGAATTTGTTAGACTGATAGGAAACCAACTGCTTGGTTATAGATTATCTGCTGTCAGGGACAACCCAAGTGTTTGGCATGAAAACAATGAAAGAGTTGGCTATTGCAAATGCATATGTAGCTACTAGACTGACTGAGTCAAAGCCCCTTATATTAGTCTATGGCATTACACATTCTTTCAGTCCTTGTTATGTTATCAGCCATAATGGCTGGGCTGTCACTATCTTCTCTAAATAAATAATAATAAATAAGTAATTTCAACATTCTGTGATACATTGGCCAAAAAAGACTAATTATGCCTCAGGCAAATAGCTTCTGTATTCTGTATTACATTGCTTAAACACTTTTTTATCCTACAGTGGCAAAGATTGACAGCTTTGTGATCTGGTGGCCAAAGCTGCTGAGAAATGCATTGTAATCCACTTTGAGACCCTCTCTAACCTTTGCCACTACTTCTGTGGCGTTATCAGCACAGCTGCTATGTAGAGGCGATGAGAACCCCAGGGCATTGGATCACCCAGACGCCTAAAATTAGTTTTCAAACAGTACTCCTGTCCTTCTGTCACCCTTCTGGGGAAACGTAATCTAAACAGCATTATTGCTTTCTGAAATACAGAAATACTGAAAATATGTTTAGTTTTTTCTAGTTTGTGTGTGTGTGTGTGCGTGCGTGCGTGCGTGTGTTTGTGTGTGTGTGTGCCTGTTTATGTGCGTCTGCTAAAGACCCAGAGAGACACTGACCCTGAAGGACTGGAGTGTCTGATGTCTCCTGAAATTTGGCTTTCAACACCAGAGGAGAACTGGCCATCTCACTCGACCATTTCGAGGCACAAACCCTTCTTTTTTTCTAGAACACTACTGTACCATTCAACGTAAAAACAAGAAGATACTACAAGCCCCTGAGAATCAGAGGGCTGAACCTAACCTAAGGTCACTCATAATAGGGTTTCTACATGTTTTAGTCTCATGCGGACCTGGGTAAAATGTCAAATACTACCAAATTCTTGCGCTGTGCTTCTGAAAAGTGCAAACGCCAAGCTAAATCAAGCACACCTCAAATCCAAGCATTTGACATACAGTATATGTTTTACAGAGGTATTATCTCTGGTCCAATTAGGAAGCACAATTGAACCCTGGGGACAATCTGACAGACAATTGGGGGGTTGTAGCTGGTAGACATGCAATTAAAATGATGCACTTAAGTAGGGCAGTTGAAAGTAAAATTGAATGAAATGGAAGACATTGTCAAGGAGTGAGCAACAACGATGATAGATCCCTGGTTCAATTACATCATGAATCTGTGACTATACCCACCTCAACAATCCCGATCTTCCCATCTGCATTCTTTTCGTATTGCTCTACGAAAGCCCTCATTTGATCTGTCAGCTCCTGTGAGAGAAAACAGGACTGATAAATATTTGTATGTAATGAATTATATTTACAGTACTTTTTCAACTTCCTGGTAATCTGAAAGTTGTGTCAAAGACAACCTTTAAGATCCCTCCAAGCTCTCATGACAAAATCCATGAGAGGCCTCCTTATCAGATGTTTATTAGATAAATACTCTCCTCAATTATCTTGAAAACCAGTTTGGTATGCAGGTGAGAACTCCTCGTAAAAACCATTAGCATGCCGCGCAAGGCGGGCCCATGTTATCAATGTGAATTAAATTAGGGGAGAGCGCTGTGTAATCTTCACCCCTCACAGCGCAATCTTAATAGAGTTTTGGCACAGGTCAGTCCATGCCGCTGCACACATACAGATGGCGGACCCGATGATGTAATGCTGCCTGCCGTTACGATTGGGGGTAATGGAGACCTTCGCTGCCACGGTCACCGTAATTGAATCGAGTTGACGAGACACTGATGTTGTCAGTGCTGTCATACGGGCATGTGGAGTACCCGTCGCCCAGAGAGACAAGGAAGAGAATTGTAATGGGGGTTAGTCACAACGGGAGTCACGTGCGTGTGTGTGTGTGTGTGTGTGTGTGTGTGTGTGTGTGTGTGTGTGTGTGTGTGTGTGTGTGTGTGTGTGTGCGCGCGCGTGCGTGTTAGTGTAGGCCTACTGTATGGACTCAATTTTCAGCCGGCGCAAAACGGATGCAAGTCCAAACAGGTGTATTGGTAATTTGTGTCGGCCGTTATTGGTGAAATTACCGTCTAGCCTGCGATCAGGTGGATGGAGTTGTGGTGATAGAGGCCAATGCCATCAGGTCCGCTGAAAAAAGCTGGCCTTGAAAATAGCAGATTGTTACAGTAGCATTAGCTACTAATTAGCTACCCCCCTCAAGGTAAGTTCCAACATGCCTAGAACTAGAACCAGAGACATGACAGTCATGTTCAGTGGGGTAGGTAGTTTAAGCAATACTTTCTCCCAACATCCCAGCGTTGAGTAACAATTGTAATATCATTGTTTTCCGGTCATTCTTATGTGTGTGAACTAACGAAATCTGTGAAATGAAGAACTTTGCTGGACTAAGGGAAGAGTGGGTCGTGATTGTCCAGATATATTGGGCCGGTTTCACAGACAAGGCTTAAGCCTAATCCGCATCCTCAGTGGCAATTGAAATTGAAAGTGTGAATCCAGGACTAGGCTTAAATCTTGTCTGTGAAACCGGCCCATAGAGTACTACTTAATCTACGAAATTTCGGGAAACAGCAGTTTCGTTTTCAATAATCAGCTTCGTTCAACAAGCAGTTTCGACAATCCTTTTCTCTCAAAGGAAAAAATGTGAAAGAGTTGATGTGAAAACAAAACATGAGATCATCCTTTTTTTATTGCACTTGACCTATGATTGCTGTGATTTACTGTGATTTGATACCTAAGGTCGACCAAAAAATCAATACTAGTGGATATGTATGGTTCTGTATATGTAATATGAGGACATCACATATAGCTTTAAAAATGACCCAAGATAAATCTCTTATCTTAGAATGATTTCTTGTCCAGAGCAGTAAAATACACAAGGTAATATGACTTTTGTCATGGGTTTTCTAATTCACATTCACACATTCCATCCTCAAATAACACATTTTTACATACATTTTTAGATTCATATTCGATCTCTCATACAACAAGCCAAACATTTGATAATTCCCAAAGGGATCCCCAAAAAAAAGTTAAACTTTATGTCATCTTTCAGAGTAAATCAATAAAGGCAACGCATCACTTGGAGGATGAGCCACAAAAAAATAAGAAAAAGAAAAAAAGATGACAAACCAATTCCAAAGACGAAAGATATTCCAAAGATGTCTGAAAAAGATAAATCTATCTTTAAATCCTCATGGAAATGCGAGAGTCACACCAGTGGTCTTTCCAAGATATGATCAATATTGTTTAATCTTCTTCAACTCTGGGAAAACTGGCGCCTGAGGTCAGACATGGAGGGAGACCCACCTTGATTGGTCACTGGAAACCAAACATATTCAGTTATCCATCTGTGGGAGGTAGAGGCCGCATTCCAACATTTCTGCTTTTGTTTACAGTCCAATAGTTACCTGATTGCTGAGATGAAGAGTTGTTGAGATATGTGACCTTTAAGATGCATGGCGACCATCATTGGACGCCATCTTTGTCCCTACTGTAGTTCAATCAACCTGTGTTTAGGCAGTGGCCACACCCAAACAGATATGTCATTTGTCAGTCCATTTTACATGTCAAAAGTAGAAGTGAGTTGAATTTCTTTATGAAATGGATACTTTGTCCATTTGTTGTGCATTTTATCAGTTTTTGTGTAGCCACTGCCTTGTGTAACACAAACACACACATTTCTCTTTTAAGTCCACCAAACCATTCTTCAATTCTCTTGACTGCAGAAAAAAGGAGTGGTTGTATGCTACTGCGTAAATACTGCAATGTGTGTTTTATTGAATTAATTTGAGTTTCTAAGTCAGAAGATCCTGAGCAGCACTGCAGATACAAGACACTGAATCAGTCAAAAACAATCATTGATCTTTGTATTGATCTCTGATGGTGACCGTGCAAAATGTGGTAGCCATTTTTGGCATCTCTTTGCATAAGGCGTAGAAATGCAGAGGACTCTGTACTTCAAAAGCAATTGTGTTTTGTTTTCTCACAGGCCATCGATTGGGCAGTTGTAAATGGGAACTTAATTTGCGGGTAAACACCACCATTTTTCTTCATCAAGTCCATCCAACAACACGCTCTCTTCCCCATTGAGTAAATCAAAAGGTGTTTTTCAGTGTCTGGCAAACATTGAGCCATTACTCCTGTTTAAAAGTCCTGTGCGAATGCCAAACCATTCTGCCAACAGAGGCTCAGCTAATTTATAGTACATGGAATGGGAAATAAGTGTGTAACCTTTGCCAAATGCAAAGTAGGAAAGTGTTCAGAATTACTGTCTGACACTGAGGAATGGGCACAGTCCAACTCAGACTCAGAAAATGCTGAGTTGAAGCATAAACCATGTACCAAAGTCAAAGCACAAGGTCAGAATGGAATTTGTTAAATACACTGATAACCCATTGGTTATCTGTCATCAGGGCCCAGAGATTTTCCTGATCACATGACTAGACCAGGACAAACTCTGTGCCCTTTTCATCATAAATGAACAGCGCTGGCTGGTGAGCAAGATGGTGGGTAAACACGTCCATCATGTGTGTGTGTGTGGGGGGGGGGTGTTATTTTTACCACATACTTGACAACATCTCATAACCATTCATATCAATCAATGTCTATTTATGACAACCAGCTCTATGATATACTGACAGGCTATCAAAATGGAAGCTCAGGAAAAGCGTTGCATCAAAACACATCATCACTTCTGGAAACCCTGTATGTCATTGAGCCAATACATGGAATTGAATAGGCACATAAAACCATATAAGGTGAAATGGTTAAAAAAAAATTCCCCCCCAAAATGCCATTGCCAACCTAATGGTTTATTCATAATCTTGTCTTGTTCAATCCATACTGGATCCAAGATGACAGATGATGAAGACCCAGGCCTACTATTATCAGTACAAGTAATGATGATTATGCTAATACTGAATTATTAGTCATTGTTTCTCAGATAGAGTATGAAAAAAACACATTGTGCACATACTGTAAATCAGGAGTCCAGTCATCCAATCTGCTCCACAACTATAGATTCACATGAGCGCAATTGTGTATTTCTCCATCTCTCTCCCCCCCCCCCCCCCTCCCCCTCGCCTAGATGCCGAATAACTGCGGCAACACCAGTAATTGACTTTGGTCAATTAACATAGCGGACAAATCCCCCCTACCCCCAAAAAATAAAAGCACACACAAATATTGTATTATTCAGTAAAAATGAAATGTCCATTTCAAACGTCAGTTAGAGACAACACTCTTTGCAAATATCCTCACGTAACCAGTTAATAACTTTTAAGAAAACCATGCTGCAATTTACTGACAAAAACATGTATGACAAATAAGATTGAAGTTACTTACAAGTCCTGCCTGTTTTCGAGCTTGCTGAAGTTCTTTTATAAAGCTCTGCAACTCCTTCCCTTCAATATATCCATTACCTGCAAAAAGTAGACCGAATACGGATGAGAACATTACGCGTTACATCACATAGGCCAATGCGTTTCTATAGGCTATCACTGCTTAATTCAATGAAACGGGTATATCAGTTCCATTCATGTGTGCCTCCCTCAACCTATCTGAATATATTTCAAACGTCATCTTCAATCAACCTAATTATTGACACCTCAATTTCCAGGGTTAACGTTTTAGCCTATATCTTATATCAATATTTACGCATGAGTAATAGCCTTGCATGCTTCAATTAACTGTCAATCAATCGTTGAGAAAGTTAAGGACGGGGGTCCCACAAAAAAAGTCTTGGCCGTCAAAACGACTTTTTCATTGTTAGAATGAATTCACTAAAACGCGCAAATGATCCATGAAGGTCTTTGGCACAAAACTTCCCCCCAAAAAATCGTTCTACTTCGGTGTCATCTTTTTGGATACTCCGAAATGTGGAGAAAATTAAATTACCATCGTTGTCATAGTGGTGAAAGATATCCAAGAACTGTGATGCGGAGATCTCCACTCCTTGCAGGTAAGCGTTTGCCATGTCGCCGGATGGAGTTGGGGATGGGAGCGCGTGTACCGGTTTTACTGCACTGGCCGAGGCTCTGCAATGAACGGGACACTTTGATCAGCCGGTATTTAAAGGGCGCACTATCACGTTCATCTGTCGGCGCCGCCCCCTCCCCGACACCGACGTTGGGAAACGGAGCCAAACGCGCAATTCACCTCCTCGCGCTTCTCGCCGCCCGTTTGCCGCAAGTAGCGCGAGCTCTCAACACTTTGGTGCGCGCCAGGGGTACACGGGGATGTGAGACGCATTCTAATGAGAACCTCGGTTTATCTGGATCCATTTTCCAGACAAACGTTGTATCCCACAAAGGGGTGCAAGTTCAACCAAAAACCAACCAGGTAAAATCGCAAGCAATGAGTTGCTGGTGTCAAGTTGCATAATGAAACCATTTTTTTAAATATATTTCTTAGCTAGCTATAGGATATTTGGTTGATTTTGGAACTAGTGCAAATAATATGCCTACATGGTTGACCCAAACCATACAGTATTAGTACAGATATTTGCTTTTCACATTGTCCCATTCAGCACTGTTACAGCAACTATGGTGGATATGCAACCGGGCCAGCCCAGTATAGCTCGGATCGACTCAGCTCTGTTTGGGTGTTATATGACCTCTATTATCTCTGTACTGAAATGTTGTGATTTCGACCTGTACTCCTTGTACAATGAAATGTTGTGATTTCGACCTGTACTCCTTGTACAATGAAATGTTGTGATTTCGACCTGTACTCCTTGTTCAATGAAATGTTGTGATTTCAACCACACCCACCTTACTATCTATTCAGTGTCGGCAGTTGATTCCACTAAGTAGATAATTAAATTGAATTCCCAAACTGCACCTCCATCACACACTGACACCAATGCCTAAACAAGGGAGCCTGATTAACGTTTTTACCTTTGTACAGAGGGTGGAGGGACTGAAGCTCTCTTTCCACACTCAAGCTCACCCCCTCCTCCCCTTCCCTGCCTCC
>NC_139664.1:20428623-20491123 GCF_951799395.1 Argentina silus
GTTTTCTAAGTTGATACTGGCAGGACAGGATACTGGCAGGATTTGATACCTCTATGTCTGTACGCTACTTGGAACCTGAATTTCCCCCTGGGATAAATAAAGTTTCTATCTATCTATCTATCTATCTATCTATCTATCTATCTATCTATCATAACAGTTACAGTAGCAGCGCCCTCTCCAATAGGCTAGATTCCCAAGTAACATTAGCATCGTCTGAATTACATGCCACAATCTTGTCAGAGAAACTTCAAAGTTTAGTAGCAAGTTATGCTTGACGGGATTTATTGTCATGCATTTGCACATATAGTCTCTATAATCGATTTGCTCAGAACTGGAACTAATTTCCTCTTTATAAACTCACAACCAGGTAGCTTCACGCTTCGTTGTCGGCTGGGTTTTCAACAAAACAATATACAAACATTACAAAGAAGAAACAAAAAACCAAGCATGACAGCGGAGTGATTACTAACAATGCATTGTTCGGTATCATTGGATTCCAGTCTATTGGAGAGGGTGTCGCTAACTGTTAGTCTGTGCTAAAGGTAGCAAAGTAGAGAACAGAGAACTGGAGAAACTTTCACTACTGGTATATGAGGACAACTCAGGGTAAGATGGTATTTACCTAAACATGAAAATAGGCTGAACCATCCCTTAGTAGAACAATTACAACTTGTTGTTGTTGGTGGGTCAGCTGGCAGAGTGTGTGTAACTTGGGCAATATGTCACACACACACACACACACACACACACACACACACACACACACACACACACACACACACACACACAGCACGCTGACAATATGAAACACACCCGCAGCAGTCCGTCTAGAGCATCGTTGCATTTCACACAGGGTCATCTGTGAGACCACATGTAGGCTAATTATGAATAATGAAGGCCAGGGAAATGTCACACATGTGCATGTAAACAAATGATCTATATCCAGGGAACCCTGTGTTGAAACCTGCCTACTCAAAACAAGTACATTAGCCTGGTGATTTGTCATTAGTAATAAATGAGGATTTAACACATGGAAATGCCATGATAGCATGACATCCAATTTATGTTATGTAAAATCAATGTTATCAATCCATAGCCTATTTATATCACTACTTATTGAATGTGTTCAAATGCACTATTGCTGCTACATGAGTTATTATAATACTCTCTTGTTACTGAAGAGTATGAAATAAAACACTGAAGAATAGAGGACGGGTCAAAAATGAGATATACATTTATTCCCAATAATTACTTCTAACGGTTATGAACATGAATCAAACTCAACACAAGTGGTCACATGACCAACTAACACAAGTTAACATTACGTTACATCTGACTCCAAAAGATATCTCATGGTTAATAATGACTGACAATGATTTGCTTATCCCTGTGTGACAGACACTCGATCATATCGGATCCTAGATTCAACTGTGATAACCTGGTCATGATTATGTTGCGCTGTTTTAACAGAACCTTTATCTAGTGCACAACATCACATTAATGTACATAGGAAGAATGAGAATAGAGTATCAACAAAATAACCAATTTAACAGTTTCAAAGCAACATATGACTGTAAGTTTTAACCACATGTAGACGTGTGTCGAGGACAACATGGGAGACCGGTGGCCATTGGCCTAAGCCTAGTAGCTCAAAGAACATCTCGCTGTCCCTCTCCTTAAGTATCATTCCCAACAAAGGACAAGGTGTGAGACACATTACAATCACAAAGAATTGACAAATGGCGAGGGTGCGATTTCTTCAGGATGTCCGCCAGGCACGCTCATTCAACCGTAAATAGGTGCACACATTTAAATCAAGGCTGGCGCCACCAAAATCCGTCTACATTACCCTATCAAGCAATTCAATTGTATAACAGCAGTTACAACATGTCATGCTTGAGGCAGGATCATGACATGAGGGTTTCATATCACGCCACTTAAACATGATATGTAAAAGTAATATCAAAAAACTAGATTCAGCAAGATGTGTGCTCTGCATTAGAGTTTGATAACACAGCTTGTATACAGTATAGTGACACAGACCTCACAAATAGCATTGAGAGTGTCATCTGATGGCTTGGGTTGTTTGTGCTGATGTGAGCCTGTTTTCTACAGACAGGCAGTGACACACCATTAACTTTAGACCCTCAACATCGTGCTCTGCATTCAAATACAGCACTCCTTAGCTCAACAAAACCTCACTGTATCCAGACTTATATAGTATGGGCATACATAGAAAAAGGAAAGGGACGTGTGTTCACAGCTTAGAGATGATATTCACTGTTCTTAAAGACTCTAATGACAACAAAACCATACAAGATGGATTGATTCATCTCTACTTCAACCTAATAGTAATTGTTTGATTTCAAATCCAAACTTTTGGAGTGTAGAGCCGAAAGAAGAAAAAAATGCTTCACTGTCCCATTATTTACGCAGGACATAATGCATATGATATATTATTCCAAAAACGTCACAAATCTTGACTTAAAACAGTCTTTTTTTTACTCAGATCTATGTCTGCCAATTATAATATTAGTGCTATTTTCAAGGCCAGACTTTTTAGTGCACATCAATGCACTTGGCCTGCTTATAGTCATGAACACGCCTCTATTTACCACTACTCCACCCACGTGAGCGCAGATGAGACAGCTCAGTGGTATTTTTACTAGTTACCGTCGATACAACTTGCCAGTATGCCTGAGTTTGGACTTTTGAGCCTGATGAAAAGAGAGCCTTTAACTTTATAATTATATGGTCTAGTTGTGCCACTTTAAACAGAAATCAAATACTGTAGGCTTGAGAAGAGCCCTCTCACATGCTGTCGATGCTCCATAATAACTTTACAAAAGCAAAGCATCTTTGTGCAGTGCACAATTGCTTCTTGGAAGGCCTGTTCTCTTGTTCTCCTTTCTACTCTGTAGATGATGATGGCCGTGATTCCAACTCTCTGTCATCTTCTGTTATTTGGACATTATGGCTTGTGGCAAAAAACTGCACAGTGTTCGCCTGGGATAAAACAATGTGAAGTAAAAGTAATGCTTTT
Source organism: Argentina silus (assembly GCF_951799395.1). Lineage (NCBI taxonomy): Eukaryota > Metazoa > Chordata > Actinopteri > Argentiniformes > Argentinidae > Argentina > Argentina silus. Next base: position 20,431,667 of record NC_139664.1, read on the forward strand.
CAACGTTTCAACTTCTCATTGTGGAAACATTTACATGCATTTAGTACATTTAACCCAAACAGTGCTTATCACTACTCTGCTAGACTCTCACAAATGTCACAAAATGTTTCCCTGTTACAGAAAAGTTCCTGACTGATTGAGAAACAGCATAAGGAGGACTCCTTTTAATGCTTAACACAGATAACTCTCCACATGATTTTTTGTATTCATAGACAGCCTCTCTGTGTCACTTCACCCGCGCTGTACTCTACTGTAGCTTGTTGGGTTATGGAGACAATAAAACACCTGTAGTGGTGCTTGCCAACTCATTTTCCTCTCCAGCTGGGGAGTTTGCCAGTCCAATCTGTAATTCAACATTTGACTAGTTGTGACTCAACTCAGAGGAACCTTATCTAATGTTTGGATGGAGCAGAGGCCATTGCCTGCCCAGGTCTGAATAACGGTCCTTAGAGAGTTTTATTTTTCCATACACACAGTGTAAATCCCCCAAGATGCAAAGCGGCGAGACAGTGCTATAAACTTCTGGGGGCCAGTGAACGACATTTGGGGCTGTCTGTGAAATTTAGTTCTTGCCTGGCTAGACATTTTGGCACAGACTCCCAGGAGAGTAAACAATGCTTCTGGCCATATTAAGAGATGAAAAAGTGTTGGCAACAGCACATTTGACTCTTATTTTGCCTATAATTATCCGCCTTGCATTTCTCATTCTCTCAGAGTAAGAGGCTTGCTACCTGACTGATTTATTCTTCAGTGTGAAGATGCCCTTGGCTGTCAGGGGTCAAAAGTCAAGCCGATAAAATACATTGATGGATTTAACCTTTGAACTCAGTCCATAAAGAGTCGTACTGACTGCCAATAGGACTGGGGAGCATTGACGCAGAGGTAGAGTTGCACTGGTTTGTTTAGCATGAATTTAGTTTATCTCCTTAATTCCACCCTTGTGACAAGATGGCTGGGTAGGACACAGCAGCCTGTCTACGAAGGGAAGGTTTGTATTCTCTTTCTACCATCACTTTGTTGAATATTCGATTGTGATTGTCGAGATGGTGTTGATTAGTTTTCTAGAAATGCACAGGTAGTCCCAGTAATAGCGTCCTCATCATCGTTCCAAACTAATGCGCCCAATATTGAGGTGGGGCTCAGCTGAGTGTACTATATGTTATTCACATAACTGACAAAGTTACAGAGCCAACTCTGGCAACCACACAAACCTGAATTTAATACATTGTATTGTATACTTTAGTCCCAGACATTCTTTTATACAATAGCTCTGAAGCCTAAACTTACAGTAAAATGTCTGTATTATTGAAATGCGTATGTCATGTGTATATCAACTTTGCGGAGGTGAACGTCCCTCGGCTGCTCCTCGGGCCGTTCTACACCTCCACGCCACTGCTTATTTTCCTGCATCCGCACACCTTGTCATTGATTATCCCTTACTTTGCATACTGCTGACATCTTCCGTCCCCACTTTTTATTTCCTACAAGCCCAGAATCTCAATTCCGAGATTATTGTTGAGTGTACCATACATACAAATTGGAATAGAATTAAAAAAAATAATCAATGATGACGAGACACACATTTGACATTTACCTAGAGGAATTCCACGTCCAATTGAAATAAAGGTAAAACGAGTGCACAGCCAAATAATAACAAGCTAGTGATTAGCCAATTACTCATCAGACAATGTGAGCTGAATTGAAGCTTGAAGTCCTTTTAAGAGATAAGTGAACATATATTTGTAAGGCCTATGAAGTAAAGAGATAAATATACAAATGATTAAATAGTTGACGTATTGAAATGTGACTTATTGAACATTTAAAAGCAAGATTACGGGAGGCCCTAGTTTTGGTGTCAACACACAAATGGAGAGACATCCATTTACACCTGTCTGCGATCAGAACACCATGCCAGCCCGTCCATCCACCTCCGGAGGTGGTTAGTCAGATCTGATCACAATCTGACCACAGTAGATCCCATGCACGTTTACACCTTACATCAAAATGTGATCTCACTGGGATGTGGCCACAGGAAAAACAAGCAAAGTAAGTCCTTTAAGGCAAATCTCATAACTGTTTATGTTTTGATTGTAATTAGCGGTAATGACAACAATTACTCAATTTATTCACTTAGGAATAAAGACTGTCTGAAGGGAATTTGAATAACTTTGAAACAATTTACATATCATTCAAATATTATTGAAAAGTACCACCAGTTCTGCACCACAATTGTTTTGAATGTTTTTTCTCATGTTTTTGTTTTGTTTTTTTGTTTTCCCCTATTGCTTATAATTTTTGTATGTTGTTGCGGTTTTTGTATTCATCTATGTTGAAAATGCCAATAAAATATGAATCATAAAAAAAATATATTATTGATGAAAGGTAAAAGGCTTGTTGGTTCTGGGGGACTAATGAGAATCTTTGGAGAGAACTTTGGAGAGAACCAGTGTGTACCAGTCACCACGCTACTTCTTGCACAAACTAGGGAGGCTGGACACCAATCCATCAGTCCTGCAGGCCTTCTACCACTGATTCATGAGAGTTGAGTACACAATGACATTAGGCACAACATCCTGGTTTGGTTTTCTCACCATCCTGAACCAGAGCTGGCTGGAGGAAATAGTGGCAGTGAGTGGCAGGATAGTGGGCATTAAGCAGCACAGCTGTGTGCCGTTAAAGTGTTAATATTTTGTATATTCTCAACTTGTATTTTCATAAATGACGACAGCACTCTTCACTCTTCATGAAGTTGTCAAGTTAAAGGTCCAGTATGTAACATTCAAGCTTTCTAAAAACTACAACCTAATGGTTGTAATGACGATGTTTAATCAGTAGCAATCAGAAATGAGATCCATTCAAATAAACATTTCATGTACGAACGCTGTTTCGGTCCTGAAAAATTGCTTTATAAATTCTAAAATGAAGTGGACTCGGTTTGCATACAAACATGTTACCACCAGAGGTGTTCTAGGGAGGGGACTTTTCGCCCGTCCGTCTCTTGTGGCTGCCTCTTTGAATTGTGCATGCATGCAGAAACAACAGCTAATGTCAGACACTGCAAGTCCATTTCGGAGGTTTATATTATTATTAGGGGGGATGTTGTTGTTTGGAACTTCGAACTGAATTTCACCACGGTGGCCAGAGGTGGCAGATTTCCAAGAAACTTACGCCCTGCTCCTTGGAAAAGCTTGAAAAAACACTCAGACATTGCCTCCCTGACAAACTGCCACATTAGCCAGTTAATAAATGCTCGCCTTCCCTTTAGATTTCAAAGTAATAGTACCTGTGTAATTATAATAATTAGCTAATTATTCATTTTGGAGATTTTAATGGGTTCTTTGGTAATACATTTGTATTCCCTTCTAATGGCTAGAAGGCAAGGAGGAAGCAGCGTCGATTAATTCTGATGAGGGGGCCATTTTGAGAGTATGAAAATCGAAGGCGAAGATTGTGATCGAATGGCTTTTTCACCCTCTGGCCTTGTTTGCTCTGACAGGTTAGTGTGAGTGATTTTCTGCGGAGAGTTCAAAACTGCATTCATAAATGAATTCAATGAGCCACTGATCCATCTTAATGATGTCTTTAGGATAACATGGAACTAATTCCTCACTCATACTAGGATTTAGTTTATAATGCACTCTCAGTGAAACAGGGGCTGTGGTCTAAATAAACCTAGTCGATGCAACTGAATAGTATTACTGTTCATACTGATGAATATTGTGATGATAAAATGGTGTTTGGTGTTCGGTGTATGCTAATGTGTGTGAGTGACTTTGCAAACCCACCGACTAGTATGACATCATAAGCGAATATCCTTCCTTTCTTAAGATATTCATTTATGGCCCTTGCACTTCCCCTCAAACAATGGATGCAGTTATTCTGGCACTCTTTCTTAAAGGCAAACTCCAACAGTATTTTCAATTCCTCATTTGGCAAAAATGTGTTCCAGAACACAAAGTTGGGATTTGTTCTAGCCAGATAGACCTACGTCATTCTGCTCAGGCCACTAGTACAGGCAAGTCATCTTATTAATCAAACTGATGTCACGACTGAAGATTTTTGTTTTAGGAGACAGTTGAACCACAATTATACATATATGATTATTTTCAGACTAAAAAAATATAACACATTTGTTTTTCAGCTTTGATGGATTAGTGGATTATTTGAATCAGGTGTGATTTAGGGATGTCCACTCTGGGCTTTTTTGTCCTGGTATGCAACAAAAGCCAACACATCCTGTGGCACTACAGGATCAATGAGTGGCCACCCTGGGTCTTGTGTATGACCTGGAAAAGGAGAGGAGAGACCTGTTCTTCTTCTTAACAATTCCCCTGAAGCCTTTGTAGATACAGGATGGTCAGAATCCTTTTACCTATTCCTCCCAGGGGTCATTACATTGGATTGAGCTTGACAGTAAATAGATTGTAGTTTAATCAAGGTTTCACACACACACACACACACACACACACACACACACACACACACACACACACACACACACAAATAAGCACAGAAATAGGCCGGCCGTCTAAGATCTATATCTACATTTATTTATATATTTATGTATATATTTACAATGAGAAAACCTCATTCCAAAGACATCTGTGTTCTTTGAGCTTATCACTCCAGTGCAGGAGGTACCACTGCACCACACTGAGGAGCTCTGTGAAGAATGGCAGTTTACTTTTATTTCTTTTAAGATGAATGCACTTTCCATTTAAAGGTACAGTCCATAGTTACATTTCTGGTAAAAAGTGGAACAACAAAATTAAGGATTGCATTTTTAAGGTTGTGAATTAAGTAAATGTGTGTTACAAAGAAAGAAACCTTCTTGCTGATAAAGAAATCTCTTGCTGTTATTGTGTACTTAATACAATTATAATCATATACTTTCTACATGAACACACACCCTTATTTTAGTCATAACACTGTAATTATTTTAGCATTAAAATAAATGATAATTCAACAGCTCACTGAAACAGTTTCTTGCTAAGTGGGAAAAGTCAATGAAGCTAGGCAGAAATCATTTGATTCTCATTATAAGCTCTATGAGAAAACAAACATGATGGTCAAAAAAAGCAAGCATGATACAAAGACAGTACTTTATGAAGTTGTTTGCTCTGTTCTGTAGCCAGAGAGCTGAAAAACAGGATGACTTTGGTGCGAAAAGTATTATCATCTGTACATTAGTTTGGCTGTATATCTTTTTGCACACTATTTGTCATTAAATGCAATTTTCTGGTTGGAGAGTTCTCAAATGTATTTTGTGGAAGAAACACTTGAGTTCTCTTGTTGCTCCTTTCCCTCTCTCTCTAATTCTGATTTCCTTCAGGTACGGCACTTCTCTGGCTATTAAATCTTGCAATATTGTCATTCTGCTGCTCAAGATCCTATCACCAAATAAGCTTTTACATTTTCTAACAGACTGGCACTTACAAAAAAAAGTTCAAGCAAGCTTAGAAAATTAAATTACACTAGCTAATTGGTTTTCTTGCCATTCCTTCATCATGGAAAGATACTATACAGATTCTTGGAGTAGTGTGTGTTTTGTGTGTGGAACAGTGGAGCTGTCCATGGTGCTGAAGTGAGCCTTGCCACCCGTCTCCAAGTATCACTCACCGAAGCAGAGATCTCAGCTGTGTGTGTGTGTGTGTGTGTGTGTGTGTGTGTGTGTGCGTGCGCATGCGCGCATGTGTGCGTCTGTGATTGTGTCAGAGAGTGTATTTGAATGCTTGTCCCCAAATCCCTCTATCTGTCTCTCTCTACATCCTTTTATCTGTCTCTCTCTACATCCTTTTATCTGTCTCCTCTCTATCAGTTGCCATTGATGCTCTGGTCCACCTGGTGAGAGCGAGCGATGAGTGTGTGGAGGACCCGCTGCAGCATCTCAGCTCTCATCTTACTGACTTGTAGGACCTCCTCGTGGTTGACATTCTCCTCACGGCTGTAGTCCAAAGACACCTTTAGGATGATAATAACAATACATCTTATCATACACTCTTTGATCTAACAGTTACAGTGCTCTCCATAAGTCTTGGAAAGAGGAAGGATTTTGTCTTCTTTTAGCTCTATACTCGAATAGCTTGGATTTGAAATGAAAGAATTACTATGGGGTCAAAGTAGAGATTCTCAGCTTTAATTCATCGTTTTCTTTTTCAGATTGGGTTCACCATTTAGGAAGTACAAAATGTTTTAAACATACTCCCCCTATTTCAGGGCTCCAGAAGTATTGGAAAAAATCATATTATGTCCAAATAAAGTACTCATGTTTAGTATCTGGTTGACAATCCTTTGCACGCAAAAACAATTGCCTGAAGTCTGCGACCCATTAGCCCCACCAGCTGCTGGGTATATTCTCTGGTGATGCTCTGTCAGGCCTGTACTGTAGCCATCTTCATTTGTTGTTTGTTTTTAAGTCTCTTTGCCTTCAATCTTTTCATCAGGAAATGAAATACATGTTCAATTGGATTTAAATCTGAAGATTGACTTGGCCAGTCAAGAACTGGCATTATGGCATTATGTTTGGGGTCATTGTCTTACTGTATGATGAAGCACCATCCATTGAATTTGAAGGCATTGTTTGTACTCGAGCAGACAAGATGTTTCTATACACTTCAGAATACATTCTGCTGCTGCTCATCAAGTTATACATATGAACTGGCAGCTATACATGCCCCCCCCACCTTCTTTCTTTTTTAATGATGTTACAAACTGTTGATTTTAGCAAGAGTTTACAGTTTTGAGTATGTTTCTGATTGATATTTCAGCTTCATAATGGCTTCCTTGACTTTGATTTACATATTTTTGGTTACATATGTTGTATATGTTACATATGTTGACATACACCAATAGCAGACTCCAATGGCAAAAGCAAAGTGTAGAATCAATACTAGACATTGACAGCTCTCTTATGCCTGCACAAATGATGTGACGGAACACACCTAACTAACCAGAAACACCTGTCAAGCCAATACTTTTGGTGCCCTGAAATAGGGAGACTATGTATAAAAAGGATTGTAATTTCTAAATGGTGAAACCAATCTGAAAAAATAAAACACTGAATTAAAGCTGAGAATCTCTACTTTAACCTCATAGTAATTTGATTTGAAATCCAAACTGTTGGAGTATAGAGCTAAAAGAAGACAAAATGCTTCGTCTTTCCAATACTTATGGAGGTATGTGAAATTATTTGAAATAGCCTATACCTGCATGACATCAACAATGGAGTCAACACTGCTTTTTTTTTTTAATACAAGCCTGAAATGCGATACTGAACCATTCAACGTGTGAAGGGTAATTTTAGCAATTTTCCTTCTTAGTTTTAGGATGATTGAGATTATTTGAGAATTTATATTTGATATTATGTGCTTATTTCTCTGCATCTACGCCTCTGCAACGCTCTCTCTGCCGAGGAAAATGGACTCGAAACGTAAAAGTATGCTGCCTCAAGCGAGCCTCACTTGATGCTGCTTTTGCATGCTGTCTAGCATGTCTCCTAGAGCACCGTGAGTTGTTAAACGTGACGGCGTTGGTATAGTTTGGCCGTAAGGAACCTTAAATGGTTCTATTTTGTAGATTAATAATTTAATTATTATTTTATTGTTTATTTTATGCTATTTTAACGATATCTCAATGTTAAAAACGTCAAGAAACCTCATAAATGGCCTTGCTCAACAATTCAATATAAGAAGTGGAGGGCCGCACTGATAGACTTGCACACACTTCACACCAATGGGTGCCGGACCAACCAACCCAACAAAACACATACATGAACATGACCACAGATACACAATCACAGGTACATCGCTGAGAGCGACAACAAATGGAAATCCCAATTATCCACAATTCCCCTGTAACAGGAGGGAGCAATAGCAAGTTTGCTGAGGAATTGTGGGGAATTGTGAATTTTGGGTCATTATGTTGTAATATCTCACTTACCAATGTACCTGTGATGTTGGTTCTCGTTTGATTTCCCTGTGCTTATGTTCATGTGACATCCCAATTTCAAACAAGGTTCCAAATAGCACCTCTTAACAATGATTGAATTGTTATTGGATCATTCAAAACATGGCCAAACTGCACAGTTACAGTGTAGTTTCATATACATTTACTGTTACATGTACATTTACTATGTTGTTACATGCCATTATACACCAAGTAAGTACAACTCCCTGTGATAATTACATAACAGTGGTGCTAAGTTCTTTGTCTTTAAGGACTTTTGGAAGACTAGCCTGATTATAGGCTAAAGGAGATCCTAAAAAACAAACAAACAAGCAATGATATCTGGCAGTAGGAGAAGTAAACAAACCTTGTTGGTGATGAGAGACAGGCCGAAGACCCGCAGGCCACAGTGCTGAGCCACAGTCACCTCTGGAACCGTGCTCATACCTGGGGGTGGGGGAGGGGAGGGGGGGGGGGGCGGGGGGTGAGGCATAGAGAGCGTGTTGGATGGAAAGAGGGTTGGGGTCGAAAGTGGGTAGGAGATGGATGGACAGGGCAGAGGACAAGGGTGGAGTTGAGGGGTTGAGTGGAGCAGAGGATGGGGTGGGGGGAGGGATAAAGGAGAGGTAAGGGACAGTGGTGTTGGAGAGAAAGGGACGTCAGGAGAGGAGAGGGGAGGGGAGGGGAGGGGGAAGGTGTGGGAAGTTGGAGGGACGATATGAGAGGTATCGGGGAGAGGGGGTGCAGAGATGGGGGTAGGAGAAAGCATTGGTGGACAGAACAGGACAGGAATGGGTCGGAAGGGTTTGTGTGGATGGAGGGACAGAGGGGAGGGTGGGGGGGATGGGAGGAGAAGAGAGAGAGGATTAATTAAATGCCAATTGCCTTTGTGGTGAAAAACAACCAACAGGGGGGTTGGTTATGGGTGGCACTGGGTCGCGCGCGTGCGTGTGTGTGTGTGTGTGTGTGTGTGTGTGTGTGTGTAAGGGTGGTCATGCTATGGTGCATCATTAACAATCCCCTCAGTGTTTTGTCCCTGAGCCCTGAACCTTGGTCTCATCCTCACTGTTAATATTTAATGAGAAGACTCCCATAGGACGCAGGCCACATCTTACAGATCATTTGAGACACGCTCATCAGAGTCATGTTGAAATATAAAGGCTAAAGATACAGTCACATACGGATGCAACTATCTGAAATGGCCACTCACCTTGCTACGTCGCTATAACCGTTCAACGTAACATGCTAACACTTAAGTTGAAGCATTTTTGCAATTCCTTGTTTTGTTCTTAGGGGAGTTGGCACTGAAAGAGTATCTGACGCTGTACACACTAACAGGTATTTGCTTGTAGTGTAATTTGATCTTGGATCAGATCAACGGACCAATTAGCATCACAGCATGTAGCAGCCTATTGGTCTATTAGTTGACCTAATCGTAACGCCAATTAGCATGCATCGCCTCTGTTAGCAGAGCTAACGCATCATTTATTTAGAAGCTCACAGATTTTTTTTTACAAGGGAAGACCAATTAGAGCAATGCTAATGAACACAAAGGGGAATGGTAGGTAGAGTGAGCAAGACTTGTGTTTGTGTCATTTTAAAGCTGCGTTGCGGGCTGGTGACAAGGGATATTTGTCACTCGCTGACAAAACATCACCTTACTTTGAATTGAAGCATCTTGTCTGATGTCAAATGTCTATTGTCATGCAATGTCAATATTCCTGATATCAAAGCAGGATAACATCAAAACACATCAAAGCAGGAAGACATTTAAGAAACCTGGGATGAATCAATTCACTAGCATTTAAATTTCAGGGGGCACTCCTGGCAAAAAAATATCAGTGAAATGCTGAAATTAAACCAGATGCAAAAAGAAGACACTGCTAATCATTTGCGTTATAGCCTGGAAATTGGGTCTGTATAGCATCACCTACCCACAGAGTCACTCCCCAGAATCTGCAGCATGCGGGCCTCGGCGATGGTCTCAAAGTTGGGCCCGCTCACCATGCAGTAGACCCCCTCTCGCACAAAATTGGTATAACCCAGCTCAACGCTGATATCCAGGGCCAGCTTCCTCAGGTCCTTACTGTAGGCATCTGACATGCAGGGGAAACGGATCCCAAACCTGGTGGAGAGGCCACAGCTGGTCAATACAGGCTAATCCATGTCATACAATGTCTCCTTGTTCATGTTAAATGGATATCCAGGTGAGTAAAAGCGATATGGAATGGTGAACTACACTCATGTGATGAGTAACCTTGCCTGAGAACTGAAGACTTGCATTAACTCTCCAGGCTTTAGCTCAGCAGGCAAACACAGTCTGAACCCAAAAAGCTCAATTTCTATAGTTCAGGGGCTACAGTTGCTTCAGGTGTCAGCGGTGTCACTGCAGAAGGCTAAACTCGCTACAACCAACTAACTGTACCTCCAATACAACCAGTTCACTACCTCCACTACAACCAGTTAACTACCTCCACTACAACCAGTTAACTACCTCCACTACAACCAGCTAACTGTACCTCCACTACAACCAGTTAACTACCTCCACTACAACCAGCTAACTGTACCTCCACTACAACCAGTTAACTACCTCCACTACAACCAGTTAACTACCTCCACTACAACCAGCTAACTGTACCTCCACTACAACCAGTTAACTACCTCCACTACAACCAGCTAACTGTACCTCCACTACAACCAGCTAACTACCTCCACTACTTTTACATTGTATGGGGGTTGGTCATCACTGTCAATATGTCTTCACCAATAAGATTTGGGTCAGTTTAGTTCGGGAAGTGAATTGAAATTCATGTTATTTTCAATGTGGATTCGTGACAATGACAAATGACAACCATGTCCATTGATATTACAGTTTTGTGTAACCACCACTGTAACCACCACCACTTTCCCAACCAGCTTGTGCACTCTCCATCTGCATTGGTTTCTCTTTCTCTGGGAGTATTTCAGTTCTCTCCCAGCCCTTCTCTCTATCCCTCATCCCCCCCATTTCTTTCTTTCTCTCCATTAAATGACAAGACGACTTCATTTCAGGCTCTCCCTGACTCTCTTTCTCTCTCTCTCTCCACCGGCATGTCTCACCAACTCCATCCTCCTCCCTCTGTTCCCCACCTCTCTCTTTTCCTTCACCCTCTCTCACATCCCTCTCCTGTCTCCCACCTCTCCCTCTCTCTCCCTCCATCTCTCTCTGCCCTCACTGTTCATCATGAAGGCCCACCCAGAGAGTGCTGTCCTGCAAATCCTCCCTTTCACCCATCCATCTCTCTCTCCCCCCCCCCCCTTTTACTCTAACTCCCTCTCCCTTCATCTTTCTTTTATAATGTATATCATTAAGACCTCCCTTTACCCCACCCTTTTCTCATTCCACCCTTCCCTCCCAGACAGCAGGTTCAGTTCTCTACTCCCCATCTTTCTCCCATTTCCTCTCTCCCCTTCTCTTTCTCCTCCTCCTCTCTCCATCTCTTTCCCTCTCCCTACTCTCCCCCATATCTCTCATCCCCCCTTTCCCCTCTCTCCACCGCCTCCTCCCTTTTTCCATCTATCTCCTTTGCCTACTTCCTTCCAACCCCCCCCCCCCACCCCCACCCCAATCCATCTCTCTCTGTCTCTTTTTCGTGCCCCGTGCCGCACCGTTCATCGTTGGGTCCGCACAGCGGGTGCTGCCCGGCGAAGCCCGGTAGGTTAATGTGGTCCTTGATGATCATGATGTCACCCACTTTGAAGTCCTCGCACAGGCCGCCCGAGGCATTGGTCACCATGATGGTGTCCACGCCCATCAGCTTGAAGATACGCACCGGGAACGTGACCTGGGGAGGGGAAGGTGAAAGAGAGATATGTGGAGGGGTTGGAGGAGATGAGAGAAATATGAGGAGGGGAGGGAGACATGAAAAGAACGGCAGGGGGGGGCAGGGAGAGACAGAGAGAGAGAAATTGGTAGAGGGAGGACGATGGATGGTACAAGAGCGCGGTGGGGGAGAGAAGGGAGGGTAGTGGGAGAGAGAGGGAGTGAGAGAGAAACATAAAAAAGAGGGGAGGAGAGGAGGAGAAATATGGGTAGTGAGGAGAACAGTAACATTTTTATTGTGCCATTATGAAAGTGCAGACAAATGGAACATAATGGCAGTAGCTATATCTTTCTTGAACCACTCGTGGGAGTCGCCAGAACCTATAATCAGAATATACAGTACATCTCACGTGTATAAATTCTACTCCCTGTACCACACACCAGGGTGGGAATTTCACGACGGCCACGGCCGTCGTTGCCCCGCACTTTGGCCTTGATGCCCTGTGAAAAAATGTTCAATTTACGGCCAAGGTGGCCTTTGTGCCCCTGTCAAAGTTCCAGTGTAAACAACGCTAGTGACGCGTGATGGGCTTTTATGGAATTACAGCCATCCTAGTGCGCACAGTAGGCTAGTCCCGTGTCTGTGGATCAGAGCGATTGCTTTGCTGTGATTGTTCCAAAATAGAACTTGCGCAACTTCGCGAGCCGCTCAGGTGAAGTATCAACATCACATGCAAGAAGAACGTCAACAAAGCCTCCTCCTCAGCCTCTCAAAACGGGAGCAAGACAAGCACAGCCTATTTAAAGTCGACTCGTTAACGTTATTTTTTTTTGCGTCATGAAAACTAGCGATAGCTAGCTAGTTGGGATAGCGCTAACGTCTTCCCTTCCTCAGGGAAAAGGGGTCGACATCTAGTGTTGCTTCTACTAGCAGATAGCTGTCAGCTACGGTCAGCTTTGAATCTAGTATTTTTCTTGCTAAGCGGTTTTGATATAATACATGACTGACTTATGTGGTTTATGGCTGAACTTAACGTATACGTTTAAGAAACACTATTGCTATTCAGCCATTTGTAATCTTAAAACGACTGGTGTTGACGTTAGTGCTACACTTTTCTGTCATGTTGATTGACTAGCGATAGCTGGTGAGCTATCACTAGTTAGGATACGTCTCTCTTTGGAGGGAAAAAAAAAGGTCGGCATCTATAAGTTACTTGAACCTGTGAATTTAGCAATTTCTCGCCAGTCCAAATACCCACAGTTGACCAAATAAATTTAATTGTAGCTCACTATTGTCACTCCAATATCTGACACTCGCAAAATGCCAAGAGGGTTACCTAGGCTACTGCATCTGACAGCTGACTGACTCCTTCTGGAAAGTAAACAATAGTCGCGTTACCATCAAACATCTTAATGCACGCAGATGCGCATTTTCTGTAGCCGAATTTTCACGAATACAAGATAGAATATGTGAATGAGCTGGATGGAAACGCAACCAGTGTTGGGAAGTAACTGAATACATGTATTTGGGATTACGTATTCAGAATACAAAATTATGAGTAACTGTATTTTGTTACAGTTACATTTTCATTGAGTGGTATTTAGAATACAGTTACTTTGGTCAATTGTAGGGGTTACTTTTGGAATCCTTCTTATATGAATTTCTGGGCTTTTTGAACTCAAATTCTGACATTTCTTTTGTTTTTAAATGTTTTTAAATTAAAACAAATGTTTTAATACATAATTAATGTTTCTTGGTGAATGAGAATGTTAAGGTATTAATCTGAAAGGTAAAACCAGCGTAATTTAACCCAACGGCCTTTGTGCCCTGTCATGTGGCCTTTGTGCCCTTAAAAAAAAATGTGAACGGGAAGGCCAAATGGCCTTGCCCCTAAAATGACGAAATTCCATGCCTGCCACACACCACCACAAAAATCCAACTTAAAAAAGTCTGAGCAGCTTAAATATCCAAGTTGGCTGGACTTGACAATATGAGCTGACATGGAATAGTTCATTAACTCAACGCGCTTTGCTTTCTGTAGGCAGAATTTCTAGAGTTATGTCGGTTGCACTTGGATATTGATGCCTTTGCAACCCATATAGTTGAGTTGCTCAAACTATTTGAGACCCTCAATTTTAACGTTAAAATGTATATTAAAATATTGTGTTGGCAGGAGCACATAAACCCATTTCCCAGTGTCCTTTGTGTTTTTTTTTTTTTTTTTTTTTTTTTTTTTTTACATTTAATTGTCAGGGACCATGTACAGTTAAAATATAAGCTTCAGAGGCTCAAATCTTATACCTTGTATCAGATATAATTAAAAAGCAAGGTAATTTTTTTTCACCATTAATCAGATTGTTGCACCGGTTTATTTGATCTGTGGCAAATCATTGTACTTAATGGTAGCAGCTGTAGGAGACTCATAGATGTGAGTTCCCGTGTGCCAGACTCACCCATGCAGGGATATGACACACCCCACTGCCAATACTACAGTCATACACATATGGAATGTCTTTGTGTTTGTCCATATATGATTTTGTGTGATTTTGTGTGTGTATGTATGAGTGAGAGAGTGTGTATGTGTGTGTGTGTGTGTCTGTGTGTGTGAGGACAGTGACTCATGGAAATGCAAATTTTTGGCAGCTTGCATGCCAGGAGTGGCTGTCATCCTGCAGAGAGGTAATTGGTGAATATGTTTCAATGCCAGATCACCTTTCCAGCTGCTCTCCCTCCCTCCCTCCCTCCACCCCCTTTCTGTCAGTCCTTTTCCTTCCCTCTCTGTCGGTCTCCCCACACCCCTTCTCACCCTTTACATACCCTCTTCACTCTCACCTCCCACCCCCCCTGACTTTACAATGAAGTAACATGCCATATAATATGCTTATGTGTGGCCTATTATATGTGTTTTCTCATGTTCATGTGTTGTCTGTGTTCGAAAGTATGTTATATTCAAACATGCATGCCAATGGCACTCAACAGACTTCAATCCCAGCCAGTATCTAGATATTACAGGTCTAGCACTGGGGCTAACTCCTGCTGCATGTCATAAGTGGTAGCTGCACGCTATCGCTAGAAAAAATGGATGAAAGGTACCCCTCGCTAAGAGAGAGGGGGAGGTCAGAGAGGGCTAACGAAGCAAGCTCACTAATTAACCTCGCCATGCATCTCCCAGTGACACAGAGAGGGAGTGAGATAACAGCCCACAGACTGATAACAAATCAGAGGAGAAGAGAGTGTGTGTGTGTGTATGTGTGTGTGTGCGTGTGTGTGTGCGTGTGCGTGTGCGTGTGCGTGTGCGTGTGTGTGTGAGCAAGTGTCTTATTCCAGTTCCAGTCAAATTCAGGCATGCAAAGGCACAACCAGAGATTTTATAATACAGATATACCCAGAATATGCTTCTTTAATAGTAGTTAAATAGTCTCCATTACGCTTTTAAAACGTGACCATGGTTACAGTAGGACAGACCAACTTTTCAGCCTCAAACCAGTCATGACTATTCAACAAAACATCAAATCCAGAAATCATTTTCAAGTTCTTTCCAGCGAATTTCTTAGTTACACGATTGTATGACTAGCAAAGGACTTTGGAAGTTGAGGGTGCAGCATTTATTAAGTTTGGCAGTGAGGACGAAAACTAACATTCAGCTAGCCAGCTGGTTTAACCTACTGCGGATGTGTGGTGTGCACTTGAATATAAAGCAATTTTTTGACAAAGATAACAATTTGTCAGATCATCCATTACGTGGATGTATATTCCAGACAAGTTAGGCTACTTAAAATGGGCTCAAAACGTTGGTGACTAGGCAGTAGTCATTGTCCAATGTCAGGAATCATCATTATAGCGCAATGCTGCTTTGCTTGAACTACCTGTCTTATAAATCATGGAACAATTCTTGATTCCGCATCCGAAATATAGTGCCATCACACCAGATAATCAATCTGGTTGGTTTCAGTGGCATTACAACCTTACAAAGTATCAGAAGTCAGTTAAAACAGTTGGCTTTTATAGTAACTGGCTAGTAGAAGTACTGATATGTTTTGTATACACAAAAGTATGATAAGCATCTGTTTCATTTCATATTAAATGTGACTAGCTAAACCAGCTGGCTAGCTGACCAATCTTCTATGCTAGCTTTCCTCATTGACAAACTTAATCCATGCTGCACACTCAACTCCTTTGCTAGTCGATGAGTTACAATCATGTAACTAAGAAATTCTCTGGATAGAAACTTGAAAATCATGTATGAATTTCTTGTTTTGTTGAATAGTCATGACTGGTTTGAGGCTGAAAAGTTTGTCTGTCTCATTGTAACCATGGTAACTGTTTGACAGTGCATATTTTCGCTAGGCTACTTTTTATCCTTCCCAGAATTGATTGTGAGTTCTTACAGTGTGGACGGAGTCGCGTTATCTGTCGTAAGACAACGGCAGTTTCCCATGTTATCTCAATGAGGCAAAAATTGTATGTTTTGGTGGTTTCGTCGTGTTTCATGAAGACAGAGATAGCAGCTTTGGTATAAGAATGACAGAACCAACCATTTCCACATTGTCCTCTAGATAACCTTCCGATAATACCGATTGTTGCAACATGTTGTACTTGGTATATATTTACTGTCTTGTAAATAGTGTGATGTCGTGGTTGATTTGGTGTTGTTTGGGTGTGTGAGGTGTCACAGATGCAGTGAATCATGGAACTGTCCCTGGTTTGATGGAGTGTATCGGCACCTTTATGTCACACATGTGCAAACACAAATGCACACACACACACACACACACACACACACACACACACACACACACACAAACACTATACTGAGAGGAGGAGAAGGAGAAGAATGGAGAGGTCTCTGGGAATGAGAGCAAAAAGAGAATGAGAGAATAGTGTTTGTGGGTGAGTGAGTGAGTGAGTGAGTGAGTGTGTGTGTGTGTGTGTGTGTGTGTGTGTGTGTGTGTGTGCGCGTGTGTGTGCGCGTGTGTGTAAAAAAATACAGAAAAAGAGTGATTGATTGTGTGTACTGTAAGTATGTAGGTAAGAAGAAGTATGTAGGTAAGAAGGGAGAAATATGTTAGAAAAGAAGAGGATGTAGTAGAGAGGTAAAGAGGACAATGGAGGGAGAGAATGAAAGAGAGAGAGAAAAACAGTCAGAGGGGCAGATGGCAGCCTGAAACCACAGCTGTATCGGTTGCATGTGCGCCGAGGTAAATTTAGCCGACATTGATTTGTCGCTTTGTCTGCTGTATTTAGCCTGTATTAGAACAGGGGCCAAGCAGATACTATCACACACCAGAAACCTCCTCAGTTCCTCACAGGCTACATGGTCAGTCAGTCCTTATTAATCCAATAGTGTAAAGTGACTTCCTTTCTTTGTGTCCTCTCCTTCATCTGTAATGATGTGAAAAGACTTGAATGATGAAAACAAAATGGTGGCAGCCTATTATTGGGCTGGCCTTGACCTGTGTGGCTCCTTCAGATCAGTGTAGATGACGAAAAGGAGACACGTTTGGCAATTTAGGAAACCGCCTGTGAGTAAACACTGTCAAGGAGATGGTCTGTTGTTATTTTCTTATTCTCTCTCGCTCTCTCTCTCTCTCTCTCTCTCTCACTAACAATAGCCTCTTGTGGTTGCAATCCTCTGTATATCCAATGGCAAGGCTGCAACCGAACACCTACTTTAATGTCATGGTCAATGAGGATACGATGACATGTCTAGCACCCATATGTGGTCGAGAGATTGCATGCCATTACATCATCATAATTAGACACCTCTTCCGTCTCCTGCTGTTTTTATTGACTGTCATAAGATACAGTATGTCGATAGTGTCATCGCCAAATGCAATCTCGGTCAACAGGGTCAGGGACAAACTGCATAGGTATGCCGTGGAAAGGAGACTCTTGGCTCCTATTGTATGTCCAGGGAATAAAAAGCAACTATAGATGTTATGTTGTGTGTTTTGTAACCTTGCCTATGACATGAAGACTTAAACGAGCTCTCCAAGCTAATGCCTAGACTTTAGCTAGGTGGCTTACACACTGTTGTCAGACAACCCAGAGTTTGAACCAAATCGATCATAAGAATGAATAATTCACAAGAGTGAGTGATTTATATATAATAAACAGAAGCTGGTAATTTCAGACCCCAAAAGAATTTATGATTTTTAATGAAATGCATAGTTTTGGAAGAGGCAAAAAACCTTATGTTGATTAGCTGCATTGACCCGAAGTAAAAGCTAAAAAAGTCAGCGCATCGCTAATGCCTCCAGTGTCCAGCGGGCGGTCATGGCGGTTGATTCTAATACATCATGTCATGTTGTCAACGGTGCAATTACTTTGAGGGCCCCCCCCACTCCACTCCGGACAACGGACGATTCCTCAGCAATTTATCACCAAGTGGATCCTTGGCACACTGTGTGATGGATAAATGATTCCCCCTGGACAGACGCGCGTGTAAATTTGAGTCCACCTTCTCAGACCACAAGGGTGACAGGGGCTAAGAGAAGGGTTTCATTTATGCTGTCTTCACTAAAACACTGTGAAGGAAGAGGGATTGGATAGGGGTGCCGGATCAATGCCATTAAACTCTGTGGTGACATCATAAATATGCAGTACTACAACTGATGGACGGGGGCTGTAAGGTATGACAGTACATTTCGACACTTGCTGGACTGAATCACTGCAGTAAAACTTCTTGTCTTGTTTCCTATTCTGCACTGGCCCTCAACCTGTGTGTTGGCCATGGACCAGATTCCATTTTTTGTTAGAGACAATATAGAACTTTTGTCACTAATTCTTTACATACAATTTTGTCTTGAATATTGATTGCCTGGTTCATGATATAATGTTACTTGATTTCTTATGTCATTAAACCGCACAGTTCTTCATTTAAGGCTAACAGTTTTTTGCGAAATAAGCTTTTGCTGATGGGTGTTGGGAGGTGTCCACCTGTATGCACAATATTTCTGTCAATCTAGGGGACCCACCTAGTTCAAGAGCTCCCCCATAGGTCGGAAGTTCCTTTAATCACTTCAAGCAAATGAGTGACCGAACAAATCAATTTTGTGCTCTGTATATGCTATGAACTTTTATATGTTTGTGTTTTGTTGCCTTTGGGTAATGTTTGGGCACAGGGCTTTTCCTAACCAGGAAATAACGTTGACCCTAGGCTGGAACAATGGTTCTCCATTGCCCATGAATTCATGCCTCTTGTTGATCCTCAGTGCCACCCTCAAACATGTAGAAGCAACATGGCCCCAGACAGAGATGGGCAGTATTTATATTACATGTATTTGAAATAAGTATTTAAATTACTTTTGAGTATTTTGTAATTTGTATTTGACTGGCCTGAACAACTGGCCTGATTAATTTTGTATCAACATACTTCAGAGAATTGTATTTTCAAATGACTAAAAATACTTTTCAACAGGGAGCGGAGTTTGCCAGTTCTGATAATAATGAAAAAATATAAGGATTCATAGCTAGTTCCATTAAATGAAAGCAGGGTATCCATTGAAGTCTTAAATTCACTTCTGAACTTTTTTGGCCTTATAATGTCTTAAATAGTCTTAGTTTTTTAATGGTTTTAATACAGCAGAGGTGATTTGGAATCACACTCTCATTATAAGATAGCTTATCTAAACTCCTTGGTACATGTCCTACCCAGAAGAGTCTGACTTAGTGAGACAAATGTATTGGTGTACAGAGGTGAATGTACAATCACGCTCTTGTGATAAGGTAGCTCTGCCTGTGACTTCTAAGCCCAGATGTAGCCCTCATACCACAAGGGTGTCCTCTTGGTATAACAGTTTTCACCTGTGGCATCCATACAGGAAGTCCCTGGTTGAAACCCAGCTGGTTACGTGAACATTTATTTGTTTGGAGTATGAACTTATTTCTGTTAATTTGAAGAGAGTGCACCAAACATAGGCCTACTGTACCACATTTGTTGATAATGTTTAGCTGTGCTAATTTTATTTACAGTTATTAAAAAAGTATTGAAAAAAGAGTCTATGTGCATCTTCCTGAAGAAATGTGCTCCAGCCTGTCTTGCAAATGCATTTTCTGTGTTTTGAAAATACAAAATACATGTATTTTAATTAAATAGTCAATATTTTGACTTGATGCGCATCTCTGGCCCCAGATCAGTGACGCAAACCTTGCCCTCAACTTTTCAAGAATTAAAATATACAGCTCTCTGCAGCGTCAGCAGATCCCAGCCCAGTTTTAAGCCAGCGTCTTCCTGCCTGCCTTCTGTTCTTGATTGTGACAGATAACCTTAATGGGCCCGAAATGTCAGCCCCTCTCTGTTATACAAATAGGTGCAGTGTTCCTTAAGTTCACATGACCTTGTTGTGCCAAAATGGAGAATAGTTAGCATAGCGCTCCAATAGAATGGCACCATTTTGTTTCATTCTTTTCCTCGTTTTTTGATGGCCAATATAAGCAAAGGCCACATCGGTGATGAATATTTCAAAACATCTGCTCTGGCTACTGGAGGATTGTGTAAGGATTACAGATGAGGGGGGATTTGGCATAATCCATGGAGGGTAGGATATTGATAGTTAAAATAACCTGAGGAGACATTTCCCCAATCTCAAAGGAAAGAGTAGAGCAGCAAAGAAAAGAGAGATGTAACAATAAAGCAAATGTACCCATGTTTGATGTTTACAACGTGACTTGCTGAGAAAAAAAACAATAGCATACAGATGCATGGATATAGTATTTGAAGGCTCTCAGTAGAAAGCTGATATCTCATGCGGTGTTCTGTTTGTTAGCAATCTGATGTGATTGTACAGTGCTCTCGTCTTCTGTGAAACACGTCCATGGCTATTTGCCTCTTACATACAGACAGGTACTGTAGATGTTGTAGAGATGGGGTTACCGTGAGAAAGGATAGATACAGAGTAAAAACCAGCCCTGGGGCACAATGTGGTGGGAGGCAGCAGTACTATGACCTGCGCCACACTCCGGCACAAACCGATTGATTCTTGAGGTACATTGGTAATTATGACTTTTATCAGTGTAGTGTTGTAATATATTGATTTTAGAATCACTGAAAAGTATCAGCTAAGGTGGTCTTTAAGTCCAAAAGAAAATGAAATGATGGAAACATGGATTCAGTTTAACTGTAATGCACTTATATTTCTTATGAGTTGGAATCCTACATGAATGTATGACAGTCTTTGATGTATAAAATAATATTTGCGTAGTTCCTATGAAAAAAGGGGTCTGGGTGCTGTGGTCTACAAAAGTGCCATTTTGGTCTACAGTAGGTCTAGGTTGGTATCCAAAGTCTTGGTCTGGGTGTGGTTCTCCAATGTTGGGGCTAGATCTTGGCTAATGGTCTCAGACAACCCTGGTTTTGGAAGTCTCTCAACTCATGTGGTCAGTACCACGGATGTAGTGGGAAAAAAAGTTGGGTAAACCCTGGACACTGGATAAAATAACAAACGTAATCACTAATGATGAAATCCAAACATTTTCGTAAAAGGTGGGTAAATGCTATTCACAAAAAGAAAACGTGAAATGGGCATTTACCATTCACTACATCACTGGTCAGTACATGTTTGCCATTTTTGACTCACCTTACACAGTGAGTAGCCCTCATAGAGGTGGAATCTGCCTTGCATGAAGACACAGGATTTGTCTTTAATGTGACCAAAGACCAAGCATCCCTCATGACCAGGAACTGTAAGAGGAGACAAACACAGGTATATTTTGTTGTAGATGTTCTCATCATGCAAGATAAGGAAATACAAACTATGGTTGTTTTGATCTTTCATGTTGAATTTTATGGGAGGTGATTTATACAATGCAACACATAATAGTCCTATCGAAGTTGTATACGTAGGCCTACATTCTCTACATGCTGCTACTGTATTGAAATATGATTTAATGTACTGTACCAATGTATGCATACAATGGCATCTGTCCTCTACATGCTTTAGGTACAGTACTCAAAATGTATGGTGATGCACTCATATTCATTCACATTTATTACATCATAGCCAAAACCTTAGACTTACCAAAATCAACAGTTTGTAACATCAGGTCCATTTATGAAAATAGGCCAGTTTGTAACATCATTAAAAAAGAAAGAAAGCACTGGTAGGCCAAGGAAGACTTCTACAGTGGATGACCGAAGAATGCTCACCATAATTAAGAAAAAAGCCAAAACAACTGTCTCACTGATCACGAACACTCTCCAGGTAGTAGACCGTGAATATGTCAGAGACTACCATCCGCAGAAGACTGCGGACCATGCAAACCATGCTAACTATCTAAAGAAGTCCCTTAAAAGCCTGCAGAGGTCTGGAAAAGGTCTTTTGGACAGATAAGGTGAATATTATCATGTACCAGAGTGATTACAAGAGAAAAGTTTGGAGAAAAAAGGATCTGCCCAAGATTTACAGCATACCGCCTCATCTGTGAAACATGGTGGAGGGGGTGCTATGGTTTGGACATGTACTGTATAGCTGCCACAAGAACTGACAGCATCAGCAGAATGTATTCTGAAGTGTACAGAAACATCTTTTCTGCTCGAGTACAAGCAAATGCCTCCAAATTCATTGGATGGCGCTTCATCATACAGTAAGACAATGACCCCAAATATACTGCCATAGCAACTAGGGAGTTTTTCAGTGCCAAAAAGTTCTTGACTGGCAAAGTCAATCTTCAGATTTAAAACCGATTGAACATGCATTTAATATGCTGATGATAAGATTTTAGGCAAAAATACCTAAAAACAAACAACAACTGAAGATGGCTGTACTGCATTCCTGTCAGAGCATCACCAGAGGGGGTGTCTGGTGGGGTCAATGGGTCACAGACTTCAGGCAGTTATTGCATGCAAAGGGTTGTCGACCAAATACTAAACATGAGTATTTATTTGGATATTATATGATTTTTTCCAATATTTTTGGAGCCCTGGAATAGTAGGAGTATGTTTAAAAAATGTTATAAGGTGAGAATCTCTACTTTGACCCCAGAGTAATTGTTTGATTTCAAATCCAAACTGTTGGAGAATAGACCTAAAAGAAGACATCATGCTTCCTCTTTCCAATACTTATGGAGGGCACTATATACATATACAATACATAAATACAACCATAGTGAATGTTATCCACAGTGAATTATGAACTAAAGATACAACTATTCTGTTCCCTTCTTTGCAGTGAGGGATGATGACTGGCCCACAGTAGAGTTATGGTTTGTAGATTATGTTAATTTGACCCTGAGTTTTGCCAGAGGCTATTTGTTTGTCCCCTACCTCCCCCCACAATTCATAATAAGTGCTGTGTAGCGAGATAGGACCTAGGACATAATTATGCCATGGCTCTGTTTAGGGAAAACACAAGTTGACGCATGGCAAGAGGAGGTTTGGGATGGGGGTGGTGACTGTATTGAAATGTCCATAGGATTTACTTTAAAATCCATTCCATAATTAATAGGTGCATTAAAATGTCTTTATGAGTGTGACTAGATGTGTCTTTTTCTTACTAAGAGATTCTTACAGTGACTCAGCTAATGATGCCTTTAAGAGGATGCACTATCAAACAGAGAATCTACACTTCATCTGAAAAGTACATTACCTAGGCCATTAGCATTCAGTATTCAACTGAATTTGATCAATTGTGACTGTAGAGAGAGTATTAGTATGCTATGCAAGTGCTACATTCACTGTATGATGAAAGGTCCATGCATTGACATTAATTAAGGACCAGTATTTCTGTGTGAGTTTAATTGTTTTTGTCTGGTAGTAGACTATTTTGCACTCCATTTTATTTACACAACACTAAAAGTGCTAATGCCTAACAGAACATCGATAAGTGTTTATAATTACAAACCTTAAGTCAAGCTTTTCAATGGCGTCTCCTAATCAACTGACAAGCTTAAATTAACTAGAAAATAATGGGTAAAATCTGAATCGAGAGTAATTTGAAAAACTTCAGCTGTATAGCAAATACATGTATTCAAATATTGGTAAGAATGTTCTCATTTGTTTTTGCGCTTTTGAGCTATGCAATACCCCTATTCCCCATCAACACACGTATGCACATCCACACACATACAGTACACATGCACACACACACACGCACACGCACACGTACACACACACACACACACACACACACACACACACACACACACACAAAGACATAGACAAATACACACACTCTCAGACACAACTCTTTCTCAAGCGAAAATAGGCAAGCAAACATCATCAGGTACATCTTAACTTACTAAGGCATTATACATTCACCTCTGCGTCATGAATATTTAAATATGTCCAAGAGATCATAATAAGATGTGCCTGTGGCAGATATTAGGGCCTATTTTTACTCAAGTCAAAATATTTTATTCATGGGCAGTAGTTAGTCATTCTCGGGTTCATTTTCACAGTCCACTAGTTATGATTTGTTATTAGCCTTGCACCACTTTGACATATACACCCACAATACCAAATTCAATTAAACTGCCTCAGTACATAAATAACAAGCTACTTAGTTGCAATGTTCTTTTGTGTGTGTGTGTGTGTGTGTGTGTGTGTGTGTGTGTGTGTGTGTGCGTGCGTTTGTGTTGATGGGGTATTGCATAACGCAAAAGCTGTGTGTGTGTGTGTATGTGCGTGTGTGTGTGCGCGTGCGTGTGTGTGTATGTGTGAATCATCTAAGAAAATTCTGGTGCATCTGCTGTATAATTGCACAATGCAGGTTCAGCTGATATTTGGGACCATCACTGATTCATTGCACATAGTAATTGGGGTGATGTGATGTTTCCAAAAGAGGTGATGCCTATTAGATTTACCAAAGCCGAAAGATTTCAGACAGCCCAAAACTTTATTCGCGCTCACTGAACAAGACAGTGCAAACAGGAAGATTACACAAACATTCCACAAACGGTTGGGAGGGATAGAGATGGAGCAGACAGATACCGTCTGGAGATAAGTAATTGGACTTATTAATTCAAAACTGGTATCAATGAGATCAATGACATGCATTCATTAATTAAAACTGCAATCAATAATTAACAATAATTATACATATATATATATATAAGTTCTTTGGACAATGGTGTGGCTGTCTCTTTGGTTAGGTTTACTAACACCATGCTTTCTGTGTTGTTAATGTTGACTGTGAGTGGTGGCGGGATAGCCAATTGACCATTTAAACAATTGCAATTGCAGCTTTAATCGTAGATTTCAGCGATAAGGCAAAATAACTATATTCCTCATACTGTATGGTACTAGAGTGTGGTAGTCAACAGCAGATCAAAAAGCATGGAGCAGAATGAATTAATGACTCACTGGGGTATTAATTAGCTCAACAGCAGAGGACAAACATAGAAAAAAACAAATCACTCTCAATCTAGTAAAACATGGTGAATTCTCTCCACTTCGGCCAACTTCAACTACATTATCATGCATCATAATTAAACTCATTTAGAAATCAGTTGAGTCATTATTGTCTAGATTGACCACCCCCACCCAGCGAGTTCTGTCCTGCTGCTGTTCGGCACTATAATGAATGCTTTTATTATACAGCACTAAGACACTCTTTTTTATGTTGAGTAGTGAACCCACTCGCACAAAATGGCTGCCAAGCATCACACAGGTGAGAGGTGAATAAATAAGGTCAGTCATTGCATTAAAATAAAATAAATGCTACTGTCCCGAAGGAAAAATCATAGACACACATAGTGCAACACATTAAGCATATGCATACAGTATGTAATGGTGACGTGACCTCACCTGTGCTGACGGGGAAGTTGGGGATGTCGGTGTAGCGGAAGGTCTGCTTGTTGGTGACGCTGTCTGCCAGGAGGCCCAATCCAGAGCCACACACCACAGCGATCTTGGGCCGGTGCCTCGTCCTGCTCAGGAGCCACTCCGTCGTGTGCTTGTAGTCTTCAAAGGAGCAGCAGCTAGCAGAACTATAAAATTGTGTATTAGCTAGATCTAGAAGGTTGTGGATTAGCTAGAGCTAGAAGGTTGTGGATTAGCTAGATCTAGAAGGTTGTGGATTAGCTAGAGCTAGAAGGTTGTGGATTAGCTAGATCTAGAAGGTTGTGGATTAGCTAGAGCTAGAAGGTTGTGGATTAGCTAGATCTAGAAAGTTGTGGATTAGCTAGAGCTAGAAGGTTGTGGATTAGCTAGATCTAGAAGGTTGTGGATTAGCTAGAGCTAGAAGGTTGTGGATTAGCTAGATCTAGAAGGTTGTGGATTAGCTAGATCTAGAAGGTTGTGGATTAGCTAGATCTAGAAAGTTGTGGATTAGCTAGAGCTAGAAGGTTGTGGATTAGCTAGATCTAGAAGGTTGTGGATTAGCTAGATCTAGAAGGTTGTGGATTAGCTAGATCTAGAAGGTTGTGGATTAGCTAGATCTAGAAAGTTGTGGATTAGCTAGAGCTAGAAGGTTGTGGATTAGCTAGAGCTAGAAGGTTGTGGATTAGCTAGAGCTAGAAGGTTGTGGATTAGCTAGAGCTAGAAAGTTGTGGATTAGCTAGATCTAGAAGGTTGTGGATTAGCTAGATCTAGAAGGTTGTGGATTAGCTAGATCTAGAAGGTTGTGGATCAGCTAGATCTAGAAGGTTGTGGATTAGCTAGAGCTAGAAGGTTGTGGATTAGCTAGATCTAGAAGGTTGTGGATTAGCTAGATCTAGAAGGTTGTGGATTAGCTAGATCTAGAAAGTTGTGGATTAGCTAGAGCTAGAAGGTTGTGGATTAGCTAGATCTAGAAGGTTGTGGATTAGCTAGATCTAGAAGGTTGTGGATTAGCTAGATCTAGAAAGTTGTGGATTAGCTAGAGCTAGAAGGTTGTGGATTAGCTAGAGCTAGAAGGTTGTGGATTAGCTAGAGCTAGAAAGTTGTGGATTAGCTAGATCTAGAAGGTTGTGGATTAGCTAGAGCTAGAAGGTTGTGGATTAGCTAGAGCTAGAAGGTTGTGGATTAGCTAGATCTAGAAGGTTGTGTTACTATGGTGCTCCGCTATGGTGATCCGAGCCTAAACGCTGGGCAGTTGCCGGTAATACTTTAGATTAGGGAACACGTGTTAGGCACTATTTTGTATTTTACAAGGGTTTGCTTGTCACACGCACGCACGCACGCACGCACGCACACACACACACACACACACACACACACACACACACACACGTGCACACACACACACACACACACACACACACACACACGTCAACGTCATTGGGGGCCAGGTCGCTGGTTCAATCCATGGATGTGAGCTGGTCATAAGAGGGTTGCTGAAATCACATCAACCTGGCCAGCTACTACATGACTAATAACATGAGAATCAGAAAACACTTTAAAAAATACCTAATAAATGGGGAGTAATACCTAATGGCTAAATTAGCTACTTATGAATCACTCCAGGCGATTGCCACAAAAGGTTTTAGCGTCTTATGGTACACTACTGTATAAACACAAGAATTTTGAGGTTGGATTGAGAGCTCATTTTTGTTAGATAGGGAGATCCCTTTATTTTGATTCAGGCAGCATAATGAAAAAATGGGAATGTGTTTGCAATCTTTTTATGAGTAGAGACAAAAATATGTGCAAAACATTGTACACTGTTAAATAAATAATGTATTTGTCCTCCGAAGTGCGAGATAGAACTAAAATACTGTAAAACGGGCCAACAGGCAGGCCTAATAGGCAGGGTAAAAGTGGTGACCCATTAAAATCCCATGTTGTCATTGTGCCCATTGTTGCTGATTTCCTGATGCCTGGGTGCATATCCAGCACCCCAATGTTTTTTTTTATAAATGCCCAAAATACTCCATGTTAATCACTATGAAGAAGAAGCCTCCCTCTAGGAAACATTATTCTTTATCATTATAAATTATGCAAGGTAGATGGGATAACATATCTATTGATCTTTCTGCATAGCCAAGCAGTAATCTAGTGTGTCTAATTTGAAACAGGGCTAGCCAACTTGTAGGAAACGCAGGGTAAAGGTTACAGTATAGTGATAGAACACAGATTATCAACTGATCTTATGATGGTTACTATAAAATGAAATCAGAGCAAGAGTGCATCTCGTTTGGCACCAATTTATGGATGATGAGGTTTTTTTGGGCTAAGTATCAAAATTGAATTGAAAGCAGAATCACAGCACATGTGATAGATCTGAATAGCAAGTACAGTGTCATCACTTTCCTTCAGTTAAATCAAAATGATAATAACTAAAACACATAAATCATTCTAGGGGTAATAAAAACAATATTTCATCAGAAGGCATATCTGAAAGGATTTCACTGCTCTTTTGAAATGGGGTCCCTGACTTGGGGAAACATATTCAAAGGCAATTGTTCCACAGATTGTCAACTCCTTGAGTGGTATTTTCACATATCCTGTTTCCAATTCAAATCCAATTTGGCCGTAGCTGTATCAACTGATTGCACTGCATGTGACCTGACTTGTAAGTTGTTCTGATACGGGTGACTTCAGAATAAATATAGTGCCTTCGGAAAGTATTCAGACCCCTTCACTTTTTCCACATTTGTAATTGATTCCTATGCAAATCAGAGACCCTATACAAACAAAGATACATGAACTATTATCCTTACATTAAGATGGACTCAATTTAACTTATTGAGTGATTTGTTGATGACATTTTTGCATTTTAGCTCATTTTAAGGGTGTCATAGCAAAGGGTCTGAATACTTATGTACATGAGGTATTTCTGTATTTCAATTTTAATACATTTACTGAAATTTCTAAAAACCTGTTTTCGCTTTGTCATTCTCAGGTATTGTGTGTGGATTGATGGCAAATTCTTTTAATTGAATCCATTTTAAATTGAGTCTATAACAACAAAATGTGGAAAAAGTGAAAGGGGTCTGAATACTTTCTGTAGGCACTGTAAACAACATATGTATTCAGAGGGAACACTGAGTAACATTGCATCATCACAGTTTACAGTACAGTCTATGTGGACTGTTTTTCTACTCCCATTCATGTTGTCTGTGGACTTTAGAAACTTAATATACTGTCTAAGTCCCCCTTATGAAACACTATAACCCCTATGGATATCAGAATACATTCTATTAGTTGCGCTCAACCATTTCATTAGACTAGATTGTAAAGACATGAGGAGACATTGAATTGCCAGAGGAAGCTATTACGGTATGCATGTTTAGTCTCGTATGCAGGTTATAATGCTTTGATGTACAGTATACTGTAGAAAAGGTAGATGTAACCTTTTCATATTTTGGTTTCATTGGTATAACTTTCTCATCTGCATCCCCTATGGAAACTGTTGTTTCCTGTACAGTTGTATGTGTTATATTGTTGTATTCTCTCTGATGTACATTTTGTCTACTAAATTCCTTCATCTTACTGAAGGGTATTGAAATCGATATGTTTGTGTGCTTCACCAACTGAACCCAGAATTTCGAATGGATCAAAAGATGTGTCAAATGTGCTGAAGAAAAAAACAAACATTTACCATGTATTTCCTTTGGTATGCATGGTCCACAGACAGGTCTGGCAGCTGCAGTCTCTGTGGGAGATGAGAGTGAATTAAAGCAGCCGACTATAGACAGAGTTAAGAGATAGTGCCACTCAGCCCTGTGTGTGGCCCCTTTTCATTGGTTGAATTAGAGGTGGGAGATACTGTAGAGTGAGTATATTGTGTGGAATTCTTGGAAAAAAACACCTGCCTGTGCCGAGTCACATGGAGTTGTTGGCCTCGTGAGTCCTCCTGAGTAGCAAAGGTCCTATGTGATGAGTGTAAATAATATAATTGTTTCCCAATAGCCTTCTACTTTTCATAGAGCAAAGTGGTAAATGTGATTTTTTTTATCATACACACCTGGAATTATCTGACCAAACACCACCTAACAGATATTGGACTATCTTCAGTATTGGTGATATAATTAGTTTAATAACAACAATCTCCGGGGAAACCTCTGCTCTCTGTCTCCATATGCCAGTCTGACCCTATCAGCTTCTGTCTGTGACCCTGACCTTGAGAGTGTGTGTGTGTGTGTGTGTGTGTGTGTGTGTGTGTGTGTGTGTGAGAGAGAGAGAGAGAGAGAGAGAGAGAGAGAGAGAGAGAGAGAGAGAGAGAGAGACTTAAGAATTTCCCCCACATCAAGCATATAGCCTGCATATAGCCTAGGCGGGACTTTCTCTATACAGTACTCCTTACTTAAGTGGTCTCACTTGACACACGTGTCCTCTATCTGACTATGTTTTTATTTTCCTATGACTGAGCACTTTGCCTTAGTTGCCATGCGTTTATTCCATTTACATTTATGGCATTTAGCAGACGCCTTTATCCAAAGTGACTTACAACAATACATTTGTTTAAGTAAGTGAACCATCTATCCAACAGTCATCATAAGACAAAGTAATCAATGCTCACACCAGGGGCCATTGACAGTCGTAATGCTAGTAGGCACATTTAAAAAAATATATATTTTATTAGCAGGAGAGAACTTGTACAGGGGAGGGGGAGAAGAGGTCTTGGGGTTAGGGTTAGTATAGGGGGGGTAGTGAGGGTGAAGCGGTCTTTAGGAGGGACTGTTAAGATTGAAGCTTGAAGAGCTGGGTTTTCAATCTACGGCAGAAGATCGGAAGTGACTCTGCAGTCCTGACCGTAGTGGGAAGCTCATTCCACCAGCAGGGCGCCAGGACAGTGAAAAGCTGTGACCGAGTAGCGCGGCCACTGCATCCACGTAGAGGCGGCGATGCCAGGCGGGCAGCCGAGGTGGACGAGCGGAGTGATCTAGCAGGGGTTTGGTGGCTAACCATTGCTTGCAAGTAGAGAGGGGCTGTTCCCTTTGCCGCCCGGTAGGTAAGAACCAGGGTCTTGAATTTGATGCGAGCTGCTAACAGGAGCCAGTGGAGGGTGCGGAGGAGGGGCGTGACATGGGAGAATTTGGGGAGATTGAACACCAGACGAGCGGCAGGGTTCTGGATGAGCTGCAGAGGCCTGATGGAGGAGGCGGGGAGTCCGGCCAAGAGTGCATTGCAGTAGTCAAGGCGAGAGATTACAAGTGCTTGGACCAAAAGTTGTGCTGCTTCTCTGGTGAGGAATGGACGTATCCTTCTGATGTTGTAGAGGAAGAATCTACAGGAGCGTGCTGTCGCTGTGATGTTCGCCACACAGGATAAGCGGTTGTCAAGGATCACTCCAAGGTTCTTGGCTGTATGGGAGGAGGTCACAGTAGAGTTTTCTACTGTGATGGAGAAGTCTTGGAGAGGGCAGGCTTTCCCTGGGAGGAAGAGCAGCTCAGTCTTGTCAAGGTTGAGCTTTAGGTGGTGGGCTGACATCCAAGCAGAAATGCCGAGACACGTGTTGCCACCTGTGAGTCAGAAGGGGGGAAGG
This sequence comes from Argentina silus, assembly GCF_951799395.1. Classification (NCBI taxonomy): domain Eukaryota; kingdom Metazoa; phylum Chordata; class Actinopteri; order Argentiniformes; family Argentinidae; genus Argentina; species Argentina silus. Next base: position 20,462,760 of record NC_139664.1, read on the forward strand.
AAAGAAAAAGTTGAGTGTCATCTGCGTAGCTGTGGTAGGAGAAACCATGTGAAGAAATTACAGAGCCGAGATATTTGGTATAGAGAGAGAACAGTAAAGGCCCAAGGACAGAGCCCTGGGGGACACCAGTGGTGAGGGGTCGTAGAGAGGACAGCAATCCTCTCCACGTCACCTGGTAGGAGCGATTGGCCAGGTAGGATGCAAACCAGGAGAGTGCAGAGCCAGAGATGCCCAATTCTGAGAGGGTGGAGAGAAGGATTGGGTGGTTTACTGTGTCAAATGCAGCAGACAGGTCCAGAAGAATGACAACAGAGGAGAGGGAGGAAGCTTGAGCGGAGTGGAGAGCCTCCGTGACAGCGAGTAGAGCAGTTCCAGTAGAGTGCCCAGCTGTAGTTATGGACAAAAGACGGGTCAAGAGTTGGTTTCCTGAGAAGAGGCTTGACTCTGGTTGGGGTTGAGGAGTGAGGGTTGAGGAGTGAGGAAAATGTGGAAAAAAGTTTCCTTGGGTCAGAGACAGAGGATTGAATTTTGGAATGGTAGTATAAGGCTTTAGCAGCTGACGCAGATGAGGTGGAGTTGAGGAGGAGAGAGAGATTAGGGTCTAGATCATCAGAAAGGCCAGATCTTGTGTTGCGCCATTCCTGAGACATCGATGTTTGTGACTATTTATGTTGCTTTGTGTTCATTTCTAGAATTAAAATCTCTGGTGGTTTGCTGCAATTGCAACCCCTGCCTGAACGAAGTTAATCCTTTTTAGAGATTGTGTGTGTGTGTGTGTGTGTGTGTGTGTGTGTGTGTGTGTGTGTGTGCTCTTTCATGAGCCGTAGGATAATAGAGGGAGAAAGAGAGTGGCGCAACACAAGACCCTGTATTTGTTTTACAACAAAAAAGGGGTTGAGGTTTGCTGAGTTCAAGGTAAAACCAGTTAATGAGTAATGTTAAGAGACATAAAGTTATGTAATGGCCTCTTACATGAGAAACATGTACTACAAATCTACATGTGCAGACAGTTTTTTGTTTGATAGTTTCAACAAAAGACACAGCTAACATGGAAAATCCATGTGAAAGCTTCCTTATGGCTTTTTCTTGTTGAAAGTGATTGATTTACTTCTCCATATACTCCATGCTACACCTATTTGGTGTAGATTTTGCTAACAATTACATTGTTGTAGTGGAGAAAGTAGTATTTAAAAAAAAAAAAAAAACATTTTTCTTTATCATCTGAAGTTTTACATAATGTCATACCACTCAGTGCTACTGACTTTATGCATAGTATTTCACCACTTGTGTGGAACAAAGATAAGTCTTTCTTGGCTTTGAACTGTTTTTCTGGCTGATTTGGCTCAAGCTTTCTCTGACTCCATGTTCCTCCTCTCTGATTACATTTTTACTCCACAGCTGAAAGGCCATGAGAACGCCAAACCCTTCATTCCTGTTGTTGAGCTACCAGAGGTTAGCCATCATAAGTCTGTCTAAGAGTTGTCCTTCCTGGCAATGACCACGACCCCAATCGCCTTCAACAGAGCGGAACAGAGCAGTCCCCTCTAGCTCAGCCATATCTACCCTGCCCTGTCCATCTCTTGCTGCATCCATCACTTCTGTGTTTTGAACAGAGGTTATATTTTGATCTTATATTCCAGAAAACATACGCTGGAAGCAAGCATACAATGATTCTGCATAACTAGTGGCCAGTATTGCAAGGGATTGCATATCTGGACATAGTCTCTGCTAATGTCACAGTATAATATTTTTTTTGTAGAATTAGTAAATTTCATACACTGGTAAAGCGATCGCATCATAATCAAAGAATGCCATGACAACAAAGCTGTCTTTGGACAATCATAGTAAGTTTGGCTCTACACTGAAAGTTTGGATTTGAAATCTAACAATTACTATGAGGTTAGATGGTATTCGTGTAGATATTGGTTTCACCATTCAGAAATTTCAACAGTTTGTATGCGTTTTGTAGTTTGTAGTCTCCCTATTCCAGGGTACCTAAAAGTGGTGGGACAATTGGCTCGACAGGTGTTTCTGGTTTGTCAGCTATGTTCCATCACATAATTTGTGCAGTCATAAGAGAGCTTTCAATGTCTAATATTGATTCTAGGCTTTGCATTTGCCTTTGGAGTCTGCTATTAGTGTCTGTCAACATGAGGACCAAAGAGACGTCAATGAAAGTCAGGGAAGTCATTGTAAGTCTGAAATAGCAGAAACAATCTATCAAAAACATAGCGAAAACCTTAGACTTACCAAAATCAGTAGTTTGGAACATCATTAAAAAGAAAGACGGCACTGTCGAGCTCAGAAATCACAAACGGCCTGGTAGGCCAAGGAAGACTTCTACAGTGGATGACCGAAGAATGCTCACCATGATTAAGAACCCCCAAAACAACTGTCCTACTGATCAGGAACACTCTCCAGGAGGTAGGTGTGAATTTGTCAGAGACTTCCATCTGCAGAAGACTTCACCAGCAGAACTACTGAGGCTACACTGCAAGGTGCAAACCACTTTAGCCACATAAACAGGATGGCCGGTTTTCTAAAAAGTACCTAAAAGAGCCTTCAGAGTTCAAGGTCTTATGAACAGATGACACAAAGATTAATATGTACCAGAGTGATGTCAAGAGTAAAGTTAGAGAAAAAAAACTGCCCAATATCCACAGCATACCACCTCATCTGTGAAATATGGTGGAGGGATTGTTATGGCTTGGGCATGTATGGCTTCTACTGGAACTGGTTTACTTGTCTTCATTGATGGTGTAACTGCAGCAACAGGATGAATTCTGAAGTGCACAGAAACATCTTGTCAGCCCAAGTACAAGCAAATACCTCTAAATTCATTGGACGGCACTTCATCATACAGCAGAACAATGACCTAACCCTAACCCTAACCCTAAAATGTGTTGTAATTGCCTCATGGTGAAGCCAATATTTACACAAATACCATTAAATAAAAGCTGAGAATCTAAATTTCCGAATCTTAATTTGAAATCCACACTTTTGGAGTATAGAGTTAAAAGAAGTAAAAATGTTCTAACTTGTGCAGTTTTTCACACTGTCTCTGTTTCTGGGATGATGGGGAAAGTGAAATAACGAACACTAATCGATTGGTGGAATCAAGTTTGGCAGCCAAATATGACAATTTTCATGTCATTAGGGTTAGCACTCAACGTTTGTTTGCGTGTCTCCAGTGACGTTCCACTCTACCAACTTATTAGCCTCTAATTAACAACTATCTGTGTTCTAACTACTTGACCATTTTCCTGATCATACATTTCTTTGCTAAAGTGAACTCTTGTCTATGGTGCTTATTTTGTATTAATGCTACTCAGTGCTACTAGTTATTTACAATTATTACAAGACCTGTAACATACTTATTGGTGCCTGTGGGTCAAGGTTGACAGTCTTAAGTTTCGTGCCAGATGTGCCAGATCTCTATGGAGCAGGGTTCCAGACAGTTTATTATCCTGATGCAAACACAACAGATGCTGTGTGTGTGTGTGTGTGTGTGTGTGTGTGTGTGTGTGTGTGTGTGTGTGTGTGAGAGAGAGAGAGAGAGAGAGAGAGAGAGAGAGAGAGAGAAAGGGGGAAAGAGAAAGTGTGTGTGTGTGTGTGTTTGTGTGTGCCTAATCTTTCATGAGCCATCGATATCCCCACTCTACTGATTGTACTCTGAAGGACGATTGCATTTTCACAACGTGTTCTCTCCCAGTATCTCCCTCTCTAAATAGAAGAGTTTTACATTTACTTTGTATCTCTCAGTTGCGTCACTTTGGGGAAATCACTAGATTGCAGTGAAATAATGACAAGAATGTATTCAGTTCTTGTGCTTGACAACCTACGTATACCAGTAGAGGTAACTCGATTGTGAGGATTACAGATTAATTAGATAGTGTTCCGTTAAAAGGATATAAAAGGGCTATAAATTAGATAACAGGTGTGATACTAACAGACTATGCTGCCTTGGCAACGCAGGGACATAATGTGACACAAGCCTGGGTCAGAGAGACATCGGTCAATGGGCTTTAACCAAAGCCTCTGCAAACATTACATTTCACCTGGCAGGATGATGTCCAGAGTGAACGTGACCACATCCGTTTGTCTAGGCAGGGTCATTCTAGGCAGGGTATTTTGCACTGAATAGTTTGGGAGTCTGTGAACTTATGGAAGTTGGGAATGTATATACAGTATGCTTATTTTAGTACTGTACATTTGCACTTCCAGACACAGATAACAAACTGCATTTCTGTTTTATAGATCATGGTCATGTAGTCTGTAGCACAGGGATGGGCCACACTACAAGTACTGAATTAGCAAATATTTCTAAAAACCTGTTTTTGCTTTGACATTAAGAGGTATTGCGTGTGGATTGATGAGGAAAAAAATGAATTTAATCCGTTTTAGAATAAAGCTGTAACATAACAAAATGTGGAAAAGGTTAAGGGGTCTGAATACTTTCCGAACGCACTATATCTTCGTTGAACAGCACTAGTTGAGCTACAACATATGAGCTGTTCATTGTGTTAATATAATATTGTATAGATATGTATATAAGGTCTTGCCTTATATACAAATCTAAACTAACTCTGAGATTCCTAATTTGAATTCTCTCCCTTGCTCTGCTGTCAGCTTTCATGTTTCAGCTGCTGTGCTGTCACACTAACAGCTCGGAGCGATGCATTAATATATATATATATATATATATATATATATATAGAGAGAGAGAGAGAGAGAGAGGGAGATGGTTAATACACACACATATATATATCTTTTTTGAATTTATTTTATTTATTTATTTTGGTATTTATTTATTTATTTATTTCTGTTAAGCGGGGCATCTGGTAATCCGTCAAGTTTGTATGGCCTTGGTTTAAATGTCTCAACCTAGAAATGTGTGTGCGTATGCATTTGTTTTTGAACATTGACACTGGTAGACAACACGATCAGAGAGAGCATTTCTGGCCCCCAGGCCTCACCAACTCATCTGCATATATTTGCCTTCTCCTATGGGGGGAACCAGTGTGAGACAGGAGATCTTACGTAATTCCGAGCATTGGACCGACGCAAAGACGACAGCACTGATCTCCTAGACACCCCCGGGGAGGAAGAGTTAGGGGGAGGCAGGGGGTCCCAACGGACGTCACTCACCAAAACAACCACACCACGTCAACCTTCTGGGGGAGCAGTGTCATGAATTTCATATTTCCATCCGGCGTCTCACCTCTTGGGGTGGGTGACTGATGTTCAGAGCCAGAGGTCTCAAACCCTCCCCTACTGGGAGAGTTATTTTTCCCAGTTACATGGTCCCTCTGCAGCCTCTGTTTTGAAGTGAAAGGGCAACTTTTGCCCCTTTGTCTGATGAAAAGCATCCATCTATGACCTTGTGCGCTCATTGGAAAGGCCCCTTTTAGTGATCATACTAAATAATTTTGTCACATCCTAAGATCAGGATCTATCATTGGTGGATCTGACAACAACTAGCAAAACTGCTGTTTACAACGGGGGTTTCCAATTACATTACAGAAGCGTATTTGACAATTGTTTACCTCGAATTACAGCTCAAATTAGGTTAGATTTGCATAAAACACACATTAATCCATTTCTTATCTCATTCAACTATCTTTGTTCCCCTACTTGTTACCAGGTATGAAGCATAGCAGTGATTACTAAAAGTGCAGATGCATATATTTCCTAATATTTATTATTGCTGCATATCTTTGAAAGGTCTCTCTGTATCCCCAGTGATATGCTGCATCTTCGTTGCAATGGAAAAGTGTAGATGCACCACCTTGGTCACTGTGGGGCTTTTCAGTCTTTCACAATCATCTTCAATCTGATACAATCTGACCTTGTACTTCCACTGATCAGTATCTTATCTTCTTATCTGTTTTACTGCTCTCAAAAAAGATTAAAATGTCTGCATGCTCAAATACAGTTCATGAAGACGTGCAAATTGCTCTCACGACCATGTGAGTTTCTCACGACCATGTGATCTGGCCAGGAAAAACTGATGGTCCTAGTTATTGCCTATTAATGCAACAAAACAGACCCTTGAGCCAGTAGCGGTGCCAGGATTCGAATATTGGCCAGGCCCAACAAATTCGTGGGTGGAGATAATGTCAGTTTAAACATGACTTTAGCCTATTCCAGACCAACATTATAGCTCATACTGTACATGTTAGGCTATATCAAAGATTTCTCATCAGAAATGACTAAATGTAATAGAAAATGCAACATGGGCCTAGGCCCAACAGGCCAAATTGTGCAGCCGCCACTGCCTTGACTGCCAATTGAAATGGACTCATAAGTACAGTAGAGCTCTGAGTTTTCTTAGGACCCTGAGTTTTTCTTATTTAACTCTGAGCCCTGCTTATGCCCACCAACACTCTTTTCTACTCCCACACATTCCTTCAAGAGCCTGTTTATTTGCATCAATTGCTCTTCTATTTATATTGTCACTCTTTCCCTCGCCATGGAAACACCTCAGTAGTGACAGAGTGTTCTGTTAGTCTAATTAGAGGAGGCAGATTGATTCTCACCAGCACTGCAATCTCAAACGGCAGCCATAATTACTGACTTGACCTTTGCCATTACAGAAAGGTCAAAGGTTAATGACGTGCTAAAAAGCAGGCGACCTGATGAGGGATCCATACTCTAAGTGAAAGGCCATACTTGTCGCCACAAGGGCGGCTCAATAGAAACGCAGTCGTGCAAAATGCCACTGACTGACTACTTCTGTCAACTAATGACATAAGTAAACATAGTGGCAATTTAGTCACAGGTCCCAAAATCGATATGTAATCATGATTCTGAGGTACTGTGTTCACAGTAATGAATATATGTACTCAAGAGGGAAAGCTGGCTGGTTGAAATCCTGTGTATTACAGTACATTTTGCAGTTTTACCCCTGTGTAAGATTGCACGACATGAGAGTTGAACAGCATCTACAATGGAAGAAATAGAAACACTTGTAATAATGAAATACTTCAGTTTTCTGAAATCTTTGTAGCTTCAGTAGTACTTAATTTCTCCTGACAACCCAGCCACAAAGCTGTAAGAGAGTAATACATGTAAAATCAATGTTTGCATGTCAACCTTCTGTGCGTGAAAGAACAAAACCTGTTTATGAAATACTTTGCTGATCTAGGAGAGGTGTGGGCCTGGATTTTTCAAAAGAGATGGGGACCCAATTTGATTAAGCAAATAGTACTGAGAAGAGCAAAACATACCTTATAACTCTATAATAATAAACGATTTTGAGAAAACTGTAACTATTCAATCAGAGTTTTTGTAAACAGTCTGAAAATGCATCGTATATCATGTAGAAGCTAAATTCAAAACTCCCATTGGATTATTTCTCATTGCGTCTATTAGAAGTATTACGGTATGGCCGATTTTGTTTACACATTTCGAACAGACTTGCTCAATGGTTAAGGGGGCTTATTTCATGATGCTTTGAACTTTATTTGTGTCTAGAGAGAGCTGAGTCAGACTCCTCTTAAGCATACTTAGAATTAAATATCTATAACCATCGATTGTCTTGCTGAGGGAGACAGGAGATATATCATTTTTTCCTTTTTCAAAATTGAAAATGAGAGATTTTTGCAAACTGAAGACAGAATCCTATTTATAATACCTCAAGGTATTCTACTACTGTGTTAGGGTGCCTATCAATGTTATCATGTGACTAGCAAGGAGGAGGAAGAACACTCAAAAGGACATCAACATTCAAGGGAAGGAATTGTGTTACTGTTGATGTCTGTAAGCAGGATGTTGCCCCACTGGGTATGATGTCATACTGCTGAATCTACTTTTAATCATTATAAAAATCTATTCTAGAAGAAAAAAGTATTTTCCCATGAGGAATGTAATGATTTAGATACCCATGTCACTCGTCATCGACCTCTGTAACATCACCTCATTGTGGGCCCTTTGCAGGGGCATGAGATCAGACTATGCACCTCGCCCACGAGAGGGGGGACCGCGAAAGGGCACTTCACGATGTTGAGCAGGCCCCCTTACTTTGGCCAGCATAAATAGTATTAAATAACTGGTGTGTCTCCTTATTTTGTGTCTATGTTAATTGAATTCACAAGACAGGGCGTCGAATGCAATTTATACTGTACCAATTTACATTGGTACAACATACTTCTATCATGGGTACCAGTCATTTTGGTCACTGTACAAGAGTCACCATGATATATGAATTGATGATGATAGTAAATCTATTTCATTTACACAACGAATCTTCCTGAATAATAGTTGTACAGTATGCCCTTTTGGAGCTGGGACTGTTATGACACCTTGGTTAAAGACCTGTAATCTAACTGACTGTATACAATAGCGCTGCTCCAGATGGTCTTCATAATTACTTTGGGTTGTTTGACTCGGCTCAGGATTTCATTCTCCATACAGCTGTTGTGAATGTTGAATGTGTTAGTGGTCTCATATGCCATCAACTTCATTCACGTGTCAAACCATATCCAGTTGAAGACAGTCAGTCATTTTTGCAGAAATTTCAAACAATTTAATATACCTGTTTATTGTGATTAAATTACTTGAAAATACCATAATGAGACTAGTGTGTACTTACTCACGACTACGGCTTAAAATAGTGTTGAATAATGGATTGCTCTATTGTTTGTTGGTGGCCCACTCTTTGATGGTATGCCTGAGTGTGACTGAATGACTGAGTGTGCCTTTAAGTAAAAAAAATAAAGGGTGACACTCTCTATGCAGCACACTTACAGTGCCCTCCGTAAGTAATTGGACAGTGAAGCATATTTAATTTTTTTGGCTTTATACTCCAAAAGTTTGGATTTTAAACCAAACAATTACTATGAGGTTAAAGTAGAGCTTTAAAAGTGTTACAGCTCAGCTTGTATTTGATGGTATTTGTGTACATATTGTTTTTTTAGAAATGACACCACTGATTGACTTGGCCAGTCAATAAGAAATAATAAAAGCTTTCTGCTTTTTGGCTGTGAAAAACTCCCTAGTTGCTATGGCAGTATGTTTGGGGTCATTGTCTTACTGCATGACAATTACTTTGGAGGCATTTGCTTGTAGCAGACCATTTATTTCTGTACACTTCAGAATACAATCTGCTGCTGCTATCAGCAGTAATATCATCAATTAAGTTAGCCAGTTATTGTGGCAGCTATACATGCCCAAATCATAGCATCCCTGTGAGGTCTTGGGCAGATCCCTTTTTCTCCAAACTTTCCTCTTGCAATCACTCTGGTGTACATAATATTATTCTTATCTGTGCACAAGACTGTTTTCCAGACCTTTGCAGACTTTTAAGATATTTTTTTCAGGATAACTACTAACTCTGTTGTTCGGCTGGTGACGTATTCTGCGGATCTTTGACACATTCACACCTACTGTACATACTGGAGTGTTACTGATCTGCGGGACAGTTGTTTTGTGTTTTTAATGATGGTGAGCATTCTTCGGTCCACTGAAGTCTTCCTACCAGCCCATTTGCCCAGCTAAGCTCAGCAGTGCTTTCTTTCTTTTTTAATGATGTTACAAACTGTTGATTTTGGCAAGCCTAAGATTTTGGCTATGTTTCTGATAGATGTTTCTGATATTTCAGCCTCATAATTATTTCCTTGACTTTCATTGACACCTCTTTGGTCCTCATGTTGACGGACACCAATAGCAGACTCCAAAGGCAAACGCAAAGCCTAGAATCAATACAAGACATTGACAGCTCTCTTATGCCTGCACAAATGATGTGACAGAACATCTGACTAACCAGAAACACCTGTCAAGCCAATTTTCCAATACCTTTGGTGCCCTAAAATAGGGGGACTATGTATAAAAAGGGTTGTCATTTCTAAATGGTGAAACCAATCTGAAAAAAAGTAAATTTTTAATTAAAGCTGAGAATCTCTACTCTTCCCAACACTTATGGGGGACACTGTATAAGAAACATAGCCAAAACCTTAGGCTTGCCAAAATCAACAGTTTGGAACATCATTAAAAGATCAGGAACACTCTCCAGGAGGTAGGCATGAAAGTGTCAAAGACTACCATCCACAGAATTTGTCACTAGCCAAACTACAAAGGCTTCAATGCAAGGTGCAAATCACTAGTGATCCTCAAAAACCCAGAGCAGAGAATATTATGGATATTTTATCATCAGATATTTTAATATCAGTTTCCACACGAAAAGAAGGCTGAATAGAGAAGAGATTTTGTACCGACTGTAAATGGCCTCTTACCATTAGGGCCATCATTCTCTCCAAGTTTGAGGTACATTACTGACTCAAAAGAACAAATCATAGGAAATGAATGCCCTTTACCTTGTTTTTCCTATTTCCCTCCTTTTTCTTCTTTCCTTCACTCTTCTGTTCCCCTTTTGCAGCCTTGTCCTTCACCTTCTTCTGGCTGAGAGTCAAGTCAGAGAGAGACAGATATGACACAGTGCATCACAATCAAACACTGCCACTATGAGGCTGTAGATACATACAGACAATAACGTTTCTATTCTACAACTTATCTGTCTCCTGACCAATATTGATGAGATACTTTCACAGACGCACACACGCACACATAACATTCTATAATACTTATCTGTTTATTCTCTGCTTACCTGTGAGGAGGCACTGGGTACCGTCTTGCACGAGAGACACTGGTTGGTCTCCAGTGGCATGTCTATCTGGCTGGAGGTGAGACTCAGGCTGGAGAGGGATGGCTCTCTGGGGCTGGTGGAACAGTCCTCCATAGTGAAATCCATAGACTGATAGTCAGATCCACGGGGCTGGCTCACATTGGAGGATGGTGAACGACTGCTGGCCTGCTCCAAGTCAATAGAGTTATCACTGTCGCTCCTGGCAAGCCTAAGTAGATGAGGTCCGAGCCCAGCTCTTGGTAGAGGTTGCAGAGTGTGAGCGTCTGCTGGTCTTCTCCATGCCAGAAGAGTAGTCACAGGTGTTGTTGCTCCTCTTGGTTGACACGGAGGAGAGTGATCTGCTAGCCGTCTCCAAGCCTGCTGAGACGTCACCAGCCTTGCTGCGCCTCTTGTCACTCTCGGTCGTGGCAGAGGACGGTGAGCGTCTACCAGCCTTTACCAAGCCAGTGGAGTTGTCAGGCGTCAGGGTATGCTCACTAATCTCAGAGACATCAACATATTCCATGGAGACGTGCGGATGGATGGTCTGGAAGGCTGTGTCAGAGTCGTCCTCCTCATCTTGGTCCTCGCAGACACCAGTCTTGGTAGCAGTGCTCGTCACAGACAGGGCGTCCTCCTGCCGTGTGGGTTCTGCCTCAGATCCTGTGTCATCCAGAGGCTAGTCACTGTCTATTTCCACATCCAGGCAGGGTTTGAGCTCTAGGGTCTCAGCACGAGCTCCCCACGTTGCCTGGTTTGAGAAGGAAGGTACTGGGGATGAGGAGCTGGAGATCCCCCCCTGCTGGGTTGGGAGTTGGTCAAGCACAGAGATGAAACTCCCTGCAAGGTCCGCCTCACTAGTGACCACAGATGAGAGGGTAACAGCTTCCTTGGCCCCAGAATAAGGACCACATTTTGGGGCATTGAGACCTGATGCCCATTGAAACATTCAGCGGTGGATATTCAGTGGTTTGAGCTGTTCCTTATTGCACTTACGTAATAACCTGCTCAACTCTATTCCTATGCAAATACAAATGTACAACAGCATGCTTACACAATTAAAGTAATTACAGTGTTACACAGGGAGGGGCCACCTTCAATTTCAATTTACGCAATGGATAAAGGCACCGCTGTTTTCTAGAATTTGGTCTTTTTTCGGGCTTGGCCTTGGCTCATAAAAATGTCTTAGATGTTGGGCTGGGCTTGGACCTCATCTCAACCGGTTAGAGTCAGGCCCATTTAAAACTCTTTCAATGACATCAGCTGGATGCTCAGGTTAAAGATAAATAGCAAGAGGACCAAAAGTATGACCTAAACAACCCGAACAGGAGACACTTGAAGTCAAGGATGCATTCAACAAGTACATTTGTCTAAAGTAAGTGAATCATCTACACATCAGTCATCATAAGAGAAAAGAAATCAGGGGCCACTGGCAGTCACAATGTTAGAAGAAAAAAGGAGGATTACTTTATTTTATTTTATTATTATTATTAAAAGTAGAGGAACTGTACAGAGGGGTAGTGGAGGGTGAAGAGGTCTTTAGGAGGGACAGTCAAGATGTAGCCTGAAGAGATGGGTCTTCAGTCTAAGGTAAAAGATCAGTCCTGACAGCAGTGGGAAGCTCGTTCGAACGGAGTGATCGGGCAGTGGTTTGGGGGCTGACCATTGCTTGCAAGTAGAGAGGAATTTGTTCCCTTTACCTCCCGGTAGGCAAGCACCAGGGTCTTGAATTTGATGCGAGCTACTACCGGGAGCCAGTGAAGGGTGTGGAGGAGGGAGGTGACATGGGAAAATTTGTGGATATTGAACACCAGACGGGCAGCAGCATTTTGGATGAGCTGCAGAGGTCTGGTGGCAGAGGCGGGGAGTCGGCCAAGAGTCTGTTGCAGTAGTCAAGGCAGGAGATCACAAAAGCCTGGACCAAGAGTTGTGCTGCTTCTCTCCCATTGAAGCTCCCGCTAACTAGCACGGTAGATGTGGGGGAGGGAAGATCTTCTTAAAAATGCTGGATGTGTTCATTAGTTATAGAGTAATTGTTGAGTTTGTGCTGATCTCATGCAAGAAAGGTTAAGGAATTAATCAAATTAGGCTTTAATAATACTGTATACTTATACAACTATTACAAGGCGAATACTTTGTAGAGAAATGTAACATTCTAATGAGAGAGAGTAGAAAGAGAGAGAGAGAGAGATGACCACAGGTCATTCAAAACAATGCTACTCACAACATGATGATAATCTCACAACAGGACACTGGAGAGAGAGAGAGCTTTTCCCTGACCTCTGCTTTTTATATCACTCTGAAAACCACAGTAGATTAGGAGCCGTTGATAAGGAGACCCAACCACAATCCATCTTATTACATCTAAACTGATGACATCACAGCTTTGACACCTCAAGACATTCCACAGAGCTCACAGCCATTTTTCTTCCAGGGGATGGTAAACTGAAGAAGACAGGGGCAGAACTGAAATTCTGCCACTTCAATAGCAACAGCAGTCGACCACAAAGTTATTCTGGCTCTGTCATGCGGTAGAGTTGTCCCCATTGTGATCAGTTATGACAGTTATAATGATTATTTGCATGACAACCGACTGTTACCCAAAATTCCATGACCGTCACCGCCTTACATATCACAAAATGTATTGTTCATCTTCTCATTGGTTGGACTAAATATTGCTACAGTATATTGTTCCCAGCAGTTGATCAACATTCCTCCTGTAAGGTTCACGGTTACTCAAGTAAGGGGAGAGGAGAGGGGAACATAGTGTGCAAGGGGAGATGTGGAATAGCTTTGACAGTTTTCACAGAATTAATTTCTTAGGAAATTAGGGGAAGAAATGAATTTAATTCATTTTAGAATAAGGCTGTAACATAACAAAATGTGGAAAAAGTGAAGGGGTCTGAATACTTTCCGAATGCACTGTATGTGAAACCACCCAATCAACACCAGCTGATTGGATGGCAAAAGGCAATTAATCTGAGCCACTTCCTCACATGAGAAAGACGTGCTCTGATCTCACAGATGAGAATGGTGACAAAGACAAGAGCTCCAAAGGCTCCACTTGAAGAGTTAAATACACAAAGAGGGAGCTTGAAGTATAGCCAGCATTGAAGATACACCCTGTGGTTGGAATGGAAATGTTTAAACAAACAGGGTCTTATTTGGTAGGGTGCAACGTTAAGAATGTGGCAGATAGAAATGTGATTTCCAGTATATAGCTGATGTGGTTGTTTATAGAACAAAACAGATAGTCATGTTCCACACAACACATTTCACATCTGGAAGATACCTTGTGTCGAATAAACCTGGTCATGTCCTAAATGTATCTGCAGTGCCAGTGACTAGTGGAGAAAAGGACATTCCAATTGTAATCAATCACTTTGACTACAGTCATGCAAAATTGCTGTGCAACAGGCGCTCATTGTGGCCAACATACATGTTCAATCATTCATTATCCATGTGAACTGTAGAAATTGATGGACATGATTCAATGTCAAAATGTGGCTAGTTTTTGGGGCAACCCATGGGGTGTGTTTAAACTGAATGACAGGTACAGTGCAGTATGTTACGGTATGTTGACAATGGCTTTTTTTGCACTTCTGGTTAGACGCTAACTGCATTTCGTTGTCTCTGTACTTGTACTCTGGACAATGACAAGTTGAATCTAATCTAATCTAAAAATAACCAACTGTGGATAGCGGTCCTCAGGGGGTACAATTAGTACAGCGAGCAAGCTGAGTTATTGATCCCTACAGTTTGTCATGAGGGGCACTCTCATGGCGAATACTGTAGGTCAAGACAAGGTGAGCAGCTAATATTCATAACTAATTTGTTATGCTGGAGGTACAGTTGTGTGTGTGTGTGTGTGTGTGTGTGGGAAGGGGGCAGGGTAATAGTAATTCCAAGACTCTACAATAGATCAACTGTGGTAACGATCTCCTGCTAACAGTTGGGGTGTTTACATTAACTGGTAGTGGTATATAACGGATGTGCCCTCGATACACCCAGCCAACAGCCATGACCTGACCCCTGATTAAGAGTCATGTGTGGAGATCAGAGACATGCAATCTGAGGCCTATTGAGTGTTCATTACTCACAGGTTCAAGGACTGTGCAATGTGATTTATTGTGTGGGTGTTTACAGTGTGTGTGTGTGTGTGTGTGTGTGTGTGTGTGTGTGTTTATACTGCATGTGTTTTGGGGAGATTAGGAGTACAGTAAATGATTTAAATTCAATTAATTCTCCTGAAGTGTCTAACATTATTAGAAACTTTATAGTTTTCAGCTTGTCCTCAGAAAAAGATGAAAGTCTAGATAAAACCAGAGATATGGATTCTGCGTAGAGGCTTTGATGAATCAATACTGTGAATATCTCTCCTATTCTATAACAGGGTTCAATCATTCTATTCTTGATCGAATGTAAAAAGAAAATCATTTCTAATTTGAGCACTATTCAAAGAATTGATGCATAGTCTGAGCTATCATACTCAATGTCTGCGCAGATGTTTAAATCTCCCTATAATATGAATGCCCTGTGACAAATGTATACTGTAAAATGGTTTAATGTGTGCATTATCACTGAGTTTGAACAGACTTCAGAGAGGTAATTCAGGTACTAAAGACAGGTAATTCAGGTACTTCAGACAGGTAATTCTCTGACCAGTGAAGTAGAAAATGAAGGACTGCTGCGAGTCGTTGGAGAGGTAGAGACGGAATTTAAACTAAAACAATGATCGAGTTTGTATCCCCAAAAATTCTAATGTAAACATTCAGTTCCTATTTTGGTAGTCCGTTTTCTATAATATTCTAGCTTATCATGATTTGTGCTCATGCCGTTCTGTCTGTCTGGGCTATCATTTGTCGGGGAAGATACTTTTGCAATGTATAGGCGATTATTGTTTTTATTATAGGCTACAAAAAGAAGTGAACAGTACAATTCAATTCTCATATGAACATGTGTTGTTTGCCTTATCAAGGGTGGAAGCATGATTTGTGAAATAATTCCTTGAGACATACTGCAATAACACTGTTCTAACATTGTTTCTGGCAACACAGGGCTACATTTGATCGGTATGGCTATGTGACAGAAAATTACTGATATGCGCTCAGGTGCATGGACTTAATGGCTGCATGCACAGTTTTCTGTAACTAAATGCATCTCCTACTCTCTTTAAGAGAGGGACAGCAGAATGTGTGAAAGAGCAATGTGTTTTATATAACCTTTGAACAGAATGTATAAATCACCTACAACAGGCATTTTACAAAAACCTTACAGTTTTCAGAGAAAATATATAACGCTTCTGAGAAATGTATCTTTCTGTATCCGCGTGTGTGTCGCTTTTGTATCTTCTAGAAGTACAATAACTGGGAAGTATGTTTAAATCTAAACATCATATGATTCCAATATGATGGGGTCTGTGTTGTCGTTGGTATCGGAGAATGGGAGGGATATCTCATACAATATTTGGATGTCAGTAACACCAGAGAGGGATATTTATTAACAGTCTTTGGTGGCAGCAAATACACAGAGGTTGGAGGGAGGGAGCATGAGGGCAATCCCTTTTGTTGCTTTTATGATTATTCTGTGGCTAGGTATGCTAAACACTAAAAACCCCTGCACGGCATAGCAAACCCCAAATTTTGGCCAATGAATGAAGACAAACGACATACTGGTTAGGCTAAGTAACAATGATAAAGCAGCATACAGCAGCCTACATTGGCTAGTAAGTTAGTTAGCAAACTTGACCAGTAGAAACCTAGCCTAGACCGAAGCAAGATCGGTGAAAGGCTGCCAATGTGCTTTTCTGAAATTAATTTGTCTTCTATACACAACTATTAATGTGTTTAGGTTAATGTTTTAGCCAGAATCAACAGGTGTGCGCGCTAGTGAATTTCTGAAGACATAGATCAGGGATGGATGCAGTAGTTTGGGGGCTGATGGCTGATATCCTATCTTGGCTATCTGACAATACATCCAATCCATAATTCGCAATCAGATGTATGTGCCTCCTGTGTTTTACTTACAATGGCATCCAATTGTGAGATGTAGCTATGTGGTTATCAGTATCAAGGTAGGCTATCCCCCCTCCATCTGAAACTGATAATCAAGCATCTCTGTGTGGCACAGCTGTGGAGCTGGGGAAGCTCACTTGCGAAATGTTTTGAAATGGCAGGTTGCCAGCTCCACAGAATCTAATCTCAGAGTGGTCATTTTTTATGTCTCCACGTTTGGGAAAGACCATGTATTGTAAACTAATCTGGCAACCGGTACAAGGCTACTGAGAATACATGGTGGTGGGCCTATGGCAAAGAGGTAGGTTAAACATTTCTGGGTATATGCAGCTATACCTGGTCCAGTTTAATCATTTTGTAAAAGTGTTGAGATAAGTGATCATTGTGGGATAATTAATACATGGTGCAGCACAGGAGAATGAGATGATTACTGTCCACTAGCAAGAGAGGCCGAAACAGTCAGGAGTTCACATGACGTGATATATTTCTCAGAAGCCTATGTCATCACGTTACAAGTGTTCTGTTTTTTATTGGCAATAAAATATTGTATTTCTGGCAAAATAGTCTTTCAAAGCGTTCATATATTTTATCTGTCCCATCCTCAAGGGATACAGTATAACTTAAAATTGAAAGTTAGCAGCTAGCAAAGTCTACCTTTAATAATAAGTATTTATCAAGTATCATTGTTAAGCGTAGTTCACAACCTGGTGTCATTTTCTACTAAGGCAATTCTTCCAGATGCTTGATTTCTAACAATAGACCCATCCAAGATGAACACTCACCTCAATGGTTCCTCTGAACTGAAAAATCAAAATGCAAATAAATAAGGCAATACAGGGCAACCCTCTTAATAGGGTTTGTGTTTTTTTAATCATTGCTCGCTTCATGGCTGACTACATTCTTAGACACAAACATCAACTGTGAGTTGATAAATGCTTCTAATTTTGGTATCTCACCCATAATAAAAATCTGGCAGAAGTGCTTTGAACTCAGGAAGCTAATTTATTAAGTATGTACATGCATGAGAGGATATTTCTAATGGGAAAATAGTTTGTTGACAAATACAATGCTTGGACAGCATTAAATACATACATTTGTAATGTCAATCTTTTCTTTGCTGATTGGAAAATGCAACGGATATGACATAAGATAACAATGCTGGCAGTAATAAATGACTCTCAGTGCAAAATGTAAAGGCTGCAGTATATGCCATAATATAAGGCAATTAAAGTATATCAATACGAAAACAAGGGACATAAGACTGAGGTTGAAGGAAACTGGTGATTGTTTCACTCCACTGTAGTTACTGAGCAATTACAGGTATACACGTCAGTGGAGGCTGGTGACCTGAAACATTTAGGAGGATGAGAGACTCGATAGATAGGCACGGACTGCATATAGACGGCAACATTTGTTTGAAGCATTGTCTAAAACAAATTAAAGACATTTACAGTCAAATATTAGGAGAATGGGACACTTAAGGAGACAATCTAGGGAATGGAAAAGTACAGGATAGTGGATGGTGGATGGATGGTGTTGGAGAAGAGCTCAACTCTTCCACTCAGGGTGGGACAGTGTTTACTGTAAAGACAAACACCACAAATGTGATTGTGTTTGTGTATGTGATTGACTCTACATACACACATACGTAGGGAGATAATTTGACAGGGCTACTCACATTGTATGGAGATGGAGAGGCAACATGAATGCCCCAGGGGATGAGAGGGCACATGGGACATGGCTTCGGTTTAGGTCAGGAGAGAGTTGACACTGGTAATGGAGTGGAGTGGTCATCACTGTGGGATATTCGATGAAGCTAGCAAGCTAGATAGTCAGCTGCCTGGTTAGGTTTGTATGAAAATCAAACTAAAAAACTAGAAATTAAAGAAACAAAAACAAAACGTATAGGGGAGAGTGGGGTAAAGTGAGACATTTTTTACATTTGCTCCCCTCTAAGCGAGCTAAAATGATATATCAGTAAAATTTACACATTTCCCATTAATTCAGGATGTTTCCTAGCAATGGAAATTATCAGAATGTATTCAGGAAGAAGGGCAGTGAGAATATGATTGTTTTTAAAAAAGTGGTCTTGTGTCTCACTTTACCCTAGCTTAGAGAAATCAAGGGGGTTTTACTTTTTTTTAACGAAAATTTACTTTTACATGCAAAAACAATATTTTTGTGAAAAAAACATGCTTACCACAGCACCATGAGGTCCTCTCCTTCATGGCCAAGTGGAAATGGGAGGGGCTTGAAAACATAATGGTCACATGACCACAAATGTGTTCCGTTGCCTAGATACAGGGGGTGTCTCACATTACCCGATGTCTCACATTACCTCACTTTCCCCTATCCTTCTTTCCTATCTCTCTCTCCTCTTACTAAATACATATGTAAAAACGTATATTTGTCTCTCAATGAATCCCTCTCTCTCTCTCCAGAATGTTGCACCAGAAAGAACTACACGCAGTCAGTCACTGAACTAGTTAGCCTATGATTTTGATTGGATGGTCAGGATGTGAGGTAGCCATATTTGGTCTGAGGACCATCCTTGGAAATGTCTCATTTTACAGTGAAAAAGATGCAGAGGTGCTCAGTAAAAAAAGAGACTACTTATTTTTTAGCCAATTTTTGGTGTGTGTGTTTGAGTGCATTTTGTGCAACAGAATCAAGCTGTTTTTGTAATGTTTATTTTATTTTATAAAACTTCAAGGGAGAACCATCCTCCTCTTCCTCAATGGACCAGCCTCCAATGATACAGATATTACATTTGAAGGATACGGTATTTGTGCAACTTAATGTTAAGTATTACCAAAAGCCTTCTGATTGGAAATTATGTGTGTTTTACTTGACACTGCTTGTATTACACCATCACATGTTGGGGGATGACTTGTGTTCTAGGTTAGCATGTCTCCAACTCTGTAACGTAGCTCTGGGTGTCTGGTCGGTGACCGACGGCTCAATGATGGGCTTAGTAGATGAAGCTCTGTCGCCCTTCGCTCTCAGCCCTGCCACCCTGCTCATGTGACGGCTCAGACAGGCATGCGGTATGCAGGGGAAACGCAGAGAGTGTTTGAAGCGATGGACGGATGGATGGATGATGAGGTGACAGGGAGGATCCTGAGGGTGTGCTTCGTAATCGCCCATCTGGGATTTCACAAACCCTCAGCACTGTCACATAAATCACAGCCATAATATCTACATGTGAATAAAAAAGGATTAGGTATGCCTAGAGCAACACATTAAGATATCCGACAACTTTGACTGATAGAGCTTGATATGACCGATACAGGCTCCTATCAGCTATTTGTAATGGCGGTGCTCATTAATAACACCAATCAGTTTGAGAATGAGACTGCCGAGCTGGATTAATTAATTTCATTAATGTCGGTGGTTTTTGGTTGGTCAGATTTTTTAGGTAGTTCTACTTATATCACATTTCAGTAGATGTTTTATGTTGATGTTTGATGTTTACTATGTTCATTATACCACAAGTGCTGCAATTGATGAGTATGGAAGTCTGAACCTTACAACCTTGTGTATATGACCTGCAAGAGAAGGCATTTGTCAACAGTATTAACTGGTTAATTAAAACAACATAAATATGACATTAAAATGTACAATTATGTGCATTTGTTTTATTATAGTGCTCCCTATAGTGCTTCCACAATGTCACTTGTGCCGAGGTCACACATTTGTTCATACAGTAGTTGCAAATACTTACATTTAAGTGTTAATGTCAAATGCCTCTGGAAGCATTATACTGTTTCTGCCTTTACTATCCTCTTTCTGTATACCTTTTCAGAGTTAGCTGATACAGTATTTGACTGTCCTTGAAAATTGTTATTGTCTTGTTTTGAAGCTGTATTATTAGGTTCAATTCAAGTTCTTTGTCAACATAAGGGGACAAGTCCTCAAAAGCATAAACTTTATTCTAAACACTCCTCTCTATTCTAATTTTGAAAGTGAAATCACCTTATTTTATTTCATAGGGGTATTTCATTTCTGCTCTTTAAAAGTCATTTGATGGCACATCCCATTTCCTCGTTATAAACGTTGGAAATCCCTGAGGCACATTACTTGAAGTAGTTAATCTATCCTGGATTTAAATTAATTTTCCTCCTATAGAGTATCTTTTGGCATTTTTTGATATTGGATCCTGTCTTTATGAATGAATCCTCTCTGAAAGTTCCAGAGGCATATTTTACCCTTTTAATCAATGCCCAAAATTGTGAATACCAAACTGCTGTGAGCAACTTCTGACCACAATAAACAAACCAACAGATAAACAGATAAAGGGACGTGTCTGTTCCATGGCACTTGATAAGTAGTAAAAGTTTAATGGTAGTGTACTGTTGCTAAAATGGTCCAATAATTCATGCAAGGTTCTTTGTATGCCTTTGCATATTTTTGGAATTCATTAGGAGCCCATTAGTGGGGTGAACCTGTCGTGAGAAGAGAAGAGACAGGGCCATTCAGTGTGGGAGCCTTTTGTTCTCCAAAATGCCAGCCACTTAAATCGACATGCTGTCGCCATCGCGGACTCTTCTCCACAGAGGAATGGGCGGAGGTCAGTCTATGAATTTAAAAGCAATGGAGACAGGAGGCAGACAAGATCATGGGGGGAGGTGAAAACGCTCAGGAGGTCTCCGGCCATCTTTGCCAATGTGACAAGAAAATTGTAGATGGGAAATAAATGAATTCATTTGCTTCCCCCCTTCCTCCTCCTCAACTCTGCTCGGCCTTCACTCTCCATACCTTTCCTATGATATAGGTCAACAAAAAGTCCTTTCATTATGGAATTACACTGTCATAAGGTTGTGAAAGTACGTTCAGTCATTCTTTAAGGTTATATACAGTGCTGCTTGAAAGTATGTGAATCCCTTGTGCAATTATAGATTTCTTTTGTTTTACCAATAAATCTTTATTTAATCAGAACCAGTCTTTTTTTATCTGACATAACAGTTTATATTTACCAATTCCATATGTTGGTTTAGAGGAAATCATGTGTGTAGTAGAACTAAATTATAAAGAAATTAGTGCAGGTTCAAAAATAAGTTGCATTGGTTAAATCAAGTAGGTAAGTAGAATCAGGTGGATAAATAATTGGGTACCAAATTAACCATTCAAATGAGAGATCGTTATGAAAGAGTTTGGGTATGATAAATAGAGATAAGAAACCTGGTCAGTTTTGTGTTACCCATACAGGTGAATGTAAAACATAGCATGCCGAGAGGAAAGGAGATCTCAGAGGACATCAGGAAGAGGGTAGTGAGAGCACATCAGTCTGGGGAAGGCTATAAAATCATCTCAACAAGATTTGAGCTCCATCAGTCCACTGTGAGGCAAATAATTTACAAATGGAGAGCATTTAACATGACAGCAACTCGGCCTTGAAGTGGATGCCTTTCCAAAATATCCCCAAGAGCCACAAGAAAAATAATAAATCAGGTAAAAGCCAACCCAAACACAACATCTAGAGATTTGCAAACCTCCCTTGCTGCATCTCAGGTAACTGTGCATGCTTCAACAATAAGAACAACACTGAATCGAAATGGCATTCATGGGAGGGTTGCTAGGAAGAAGCTTCTGCTGTCAAAAAAGAACCAACCTGAACAAGCCTAAAGGTTTCTGGAAGTCCATTCTCTCGACAGATGAGTCCAAAATGTACCTTTTTGGTCACAATCAAAACCACTATATTTGGCGAAAACCCAACGCTGCCTACCACCAAAAGAACTTTATCGCAACAATCAAGCATAGTGGTGGGAATGTCAAGATCTGGGGCTGCTTTTCCTCCTCTGGACCAGGACGACTCCACATCATTAAGGGAACCATGAATTCTGAGGTATACCAGGAGATTCTTGAACAGAATGTCAAGCTGATGAGCTTGACTGATGAGTCAAGGAGGTAAAGCTGGGCTGAAAATGGTTTTCCAACAAGACAACGACCCAAAGCATTCAAGCAAATCTACCAAAGAATGGCTCAGGAGAAAGAAGAATTGTGTTTTGGATTGGCCAAGTCAAAGTTCTGACCTAAATCCAATCGAGATGCTGTGGCAGAACCTGAAGCGGGCAGTTCATGCCAGACCCCTCAAACCTCACTCAATTGGCTGAGTTCTGTAAGGAGGAGTGGACAAAAATCCCTCAAAACAGATGTCAGAGACTGATTAGTGGCTATAAGAGACATTTACTCCAAGTTATCGCTGCTAATGGAGGTGCCACAAGCTATTGACTTATTGAGGTTCACATATTTTTGAAATATTCATGAAATCTGAGTTTTTGTTACAATGAGTAAACAATGAAAATATATAATTTTGTTGTTTCTGTCCTTTATTTGGAATGTCTTTATTACGAATTGCGGTTTAGATAAAGATTTTATAAGTTTTAATATTTTATACAAAAATAATGACCATCCCTGTAGGGTTTACAAGCTTTCAAGCAGCACTGTAGCTTCTGAAATAGATTTCAACAAGGGACAGTTCACTCCAACATTTTGTAGGTTTTGTAGATTTATTTTTACAAACTTTGATTTTGGAGTGAATTGTCCCTTTCAGGTATTTACCTAAATTACTTTTTTCACTTCCTGTTTATACAAGGAGGTTTCATTTGTGCCAGATACAAGTACATTCATTTGCACCATAGGCCTACAGGCTTGACTCTCACATGCATGAACTTGACCACAGATGTAATACATTTCATCCTGCTATCGCAACGGTGGGCTAACTCTCTGCCGCTGTTGTAGCAGACATGACTTGTGAAACGTGAAGTGCTGCTAAAGCCACCACAAGATGGTGGCAAGAGATGTGAAGGATGTTTGAAAAGATCCATCCTCCTGTTGATATAAATAACTGACAGTGCTGACATTATTGATGTTCCCTCCAAATAATCACTAAAATAAAAATGAGAGAATGGTTTGTGATTGCAGAGCTTTCCCTTATCAGCTTGCCTTATTAGATAGATTGGCAAAATCAAGTTTATTATAACAGATCAGCACATGAATTACAGAGATGAAGAGTGGAAATAGTTTAAATATCAGGTTCTCTTAACAAGGAGTAAACCATGGGACCAACTTGTGATTTACAAATATCCTTATCTACTCTCATACCGTCATCACGCATTCTCTCATAGGCCCTATGCGCTGGCAGCAACCAACACACGACAGCACAGAGAAACAGTGAAAATCTTTTAGCGTAATTTGACATGAATAAACTTGAGTCTGCTTTGATAATGCCTAACCTTTGGATTACAGAATAAAGAATTTTCATGTGAGACAGGAGTAAGGATTTCAGTTGGATTTCAGTGGGATTGAGACTGAATAGAAAAGTAGTCTACAGTAGACTATATACAGTAGGACAGAAAGATGGCTGTGATGACAGATTCGCTCACCTTCCCCGCCCTATATTGTTATTCGCTACCTATTACTGACCTATGAAACTCTCCCTTTGTAAAGAGAGATCATTCTGTCTGTATACATTGCTTACTCATCATCCTGAACACCTCACTTATCGCAGCAGAGATCTTCGTCATTTTATGCAAACAGTTGTCATAGAGAACATAAGTCCCTCTATCTTAGCTCACTCCTTAGTATACCAAAGAAACTTGCACTCTGGTAGATATCACACTGGTTAGGCGTAGCCTAAACATTAATTTAAAATGCATAAATGAACACAACCATTTTATTATTTTCATGATGTAAAATATAATTGATTACAGTTCTGTTTGCAAGTCTATGCAGGAACTAACAAAAAGTTCTTCATTAAATGAGGAGTGGGCCTGGATTGTACTCAACATTCAAATTTCATCTCTTGCCATAGGGGGAGGGGAAGTGGCTAGACAGATTGTTACGCTATTGTTTGTTAATGGAGAACAATTTGAGCTTGTTGTAAGTGAAAAAAATCTTGTTGGAGATGTGTAGCCTACAGATCATGAATGTCACACATATCAAGAACTGTCCAAGACTACAGCAATGATATGACACCTATATGAAAGTTATTCATTTGTAGCCAACTATGATACATGATATGCCAGACAGGAGCAAAAAAGAACGATAAAAATACGGACAGTTAGGCAACTACAAATGACTCTTAGGATATGGGCAGTAGCCTAAAACAGTGAAAATATTATTTATTTCCAGATTAAAATGTGTTGGTTTTAGCCTCCAGAATAATATGAATAACAACATTTCAACATGACAGCTTACTTTCACTCATCACAGTAGACCTATACAAACCACACAACTACCAGCGATTGTCACCTAGCATCATCATAATTGCAGGCCACATGCCATGGGCCATTGATAGCCTACCCCCTCCCACGTCTCTGATGATCAATGGAGCGGACAGATCTCACACCTAAAAACAAGGAGAAGGAGGCTGGAACTGTTACAACCTTGGTCACTTGGTTACATTTGTATAATGCTTTTTACATGGACTCAAATTTAACATATATACATAGAATATGAAAAAAAATAATAATAATAACAATGCTCTGGTAATGATTACATTACCCGGTCTCCACTTATTAACTAATCCATCCGAATAGGGCTTAAATTGCTTTCATATAACACTGTCCTTGGTGACACTTCCACTATGCTGCTTTCATATAATGGGTAATAATATTGTAAAATAAGCACTACTGATTTTGCAAGCCTACACGCAACACGGGTTGGAAGGGACAGGAGGATTTTCTTTTTAGCTATCTAGCGGTGCCAGGCGGACAGCTGAGGTGGAAGCACGGCGTGACCGGGCAGGGGTTTGGGGGCTGACCATTGCTTGCAAGTAGGGAAGGGCTGTTCCCTTTACTGCCCGGTAGGCGAGCACCAGGGTCTTGAATCTGATACGAGCTGCTACCAGGAGCCAGTGAAGGATGTGGAGGAGGGGGGTGACATGGGAGAATTTGGGAGAGGTCTGATGGTGGACATGGGGAACCCGGCCAAGAGTGCGTTGCTGTCACGCCCTCCACTTCCACCTACTCTGTGTCAGTCCCTCTCCCTCTCCCCAGTCTGTGTTATTCCGTGTGTGAGCATGGCTCTAGGCTCCTGCCGGCTCATTCACGTCATCATCTCCACCTGCTGATATACACACCTGCGGCTCATCTACTCATCACCCTGTGGGGGGACATGCAGCGTTCGGCCTGTAGAGGGTGCTACAGGACCGTGGCCAAGGTGCGGAAGCGAGGCTTTGTCGCACACTTGTTGCGAATGAAGCCTCGTTAACGAATGGTTTAAGATGTGTGTGCCTCTGCTTTCAGTAGAGGGGCTGGACGATAGCGACGAAGAGGGAGAAGAGAAGGCTGAAAAGCTAAAAGTCTGAAAAGTCGACGAGGACCGGAGAAAATAAGCAAAATTCTAAATAAACGGGATACCGTCCCTTATCACCACCACCGAGTCCGCCTCTGTGTTTAGGACATTGTTACACACCCATATGTGTTTTATACTCTGGTTTTCCGTCCACTCTTTGCCTGTTTGTCATAGTACTTCCTACCTATACGTTCCAGCATTTCTAATCTGTTGATTCCTGGTTTCGGATCTACGAGTGTTTTCTGGACTGTGCTTCTGCCTAACCCCTGTTGGATTATCTGCCTTCCCTAGAACTGCCAGCCTGTGACTCGACCCCTGCCTGGATTTCCCTGTCAATTTATCTGCCTTTCTTAGAAATGACTACCAGTGTGTCGACCCCTGCCTGGACTACCTGCTATCCTGTCCTGCCTACCTACGTGTCCAGTTTACCCTGCCTTCCCGTTCCCCCCAATTCATTAAATAATAATAATATTCTTTTATACCCGTGTCCAGACTCTGCATTTGGGTTCACTAGCTCTGATTCGTAACAGTATGAACTGGCCATGACAACGAACCCAGCAGACACAGGTGTTCCGCCAAGTGCTCACCAACCAAGGCGCTATTCTGAGCCAACATTCCCAAGCCCTTGAGACTATCTCCGGTACATGGGAGTTTCTCCGCCAGACCTGTGCCGCCCAAGACCTGTGCCGCCCAAGATGCTCATTTGGGGCAGCAAGAACAGGCCCTCACAGATATCTCAGTGAGTCTGTGGGAGTTTTCGGCCTAAGCAGCCTAAGCAGCCTCCGCAACCCACCACTACCTCTGACACCTTCCCTTCCCCGTCTAACACTTCCTGTTAGACGGGAGCCTTTTGTCCTCACGCCCGAGCGATACACTGCCAAATTGGGTTCCTGTCAGGCCTTTTATTTCAGTGCTCACTGGTGTTTGAGCCACCCAGCGTCTTTTTTCTCTCCGTCAAGAGTCACGTAGCGTGGCTGCTCTTGCCATAGAATTCCGGACTCGCTGCTGAGAGAGGCTGGAATGATGAAGTGCTCCAGGGCACGTTCCAGAATGTGATGCTATAAAGGATGAGCTGGTGTCTCGGGAGGAGCCTCAAGATCTCCAGCTGATCGCCCTCACCATCCTGTTTCCATCAGGGACACCACGTTACTCGCCTCCAAGATGGTCCGAGTCCAGCCGAGTCACACCAATCCGGGGCTGATGCAACTGGATAGGGCTCGCCTGTCTCTGGAGGAGAGGTCTCGCCGCCTCAGTGATGGGTTGTGCCTGTATTGTCATTTGGTGGCCACCTGTCCCATCCGCCCAGGTCGTTCAGGAAAAGGGGTGGCTCGTCCGTAGTGGGAGAGATATGGACAAGCCGAGCCACCTGTTCCCCTCTCTCACGTCCCCAACTCAAGGCCACCCTCGTGTGACGTACCCAGTCCCTTCCCCTCTTGGCCCTCATTGACAGTGGGGCTGATGGGAGTTTTTTGGACCGAGAGGTTGCTGAACAACTGGGAATTGAAATTGTGCCCTTGGACTGTCCTCTTGAAGCCAAGGGTCTCAACGGTATGCTGCTCACCCTAGTCAACCACAGAACCGTCCCAGTTTCATCTACGATTATCCGGGAATCACCAGGAGAGATGATCTGTCTTCACCTCTTCAACTGCCTCCACTCCCCGTTGGTGCATGGGTACCCCTGATTATATGAGCACAGCCCGCAGTTGGACTGGGCCTCAGGCAAGGTGAGTTCATGGAGTTATTTCCGTCACTCTCACTGCTTACTCTCGGCCCCTGCTGTGTCTGACCCATTGCTCCTGCCGGAGGCCAGCGATTTATCCTCTGTTCCACAGGACTACCACGACCTAGCTCCAGTGTTTAGTAAACACCTCATGGTGTCCCTGCTGCCTCACCATCCCTATGACTGCACCATCGACCTCCTTGATTGTACAACATCTCCCGACCAGAACGCTGGTGTCATTCGCCCCTCCTCATCGCCGGTAGGTGTGGGATTTTTTTTTGTGGGGAAGAAGCATGGGTTACTGCGTCCCTGTATAGACTTCCATGGGCTGAACAATATTACTGTGAAAAATACCCTCTACCACTGTTCAGCTCTGCTTTCACTCCTCTCCATGGTGCCACTGTTTTCACTAAGTTGGATCTGCGCAATGCCTACCATCTGGTGCGCATCTGGGAGGGGGACGAGTGGAAAACTGCATTCAACACCCCCCTTGGTCACTTTGCATATCAAGTCATGCCGTTTGGATTAACCAACACCCCTGTGGTGTTTCAAGCCCTTGTTAACAATGTACTCAGTGACATGCTCAACCGATTCGTTTTTGATTATTTAGACAATATTACGATTTTTTCCTAGTCCCTCTCTAAGCACAAGGATCAAGTCCTCCAATGCCTGCTGGAGAATAAGTTGTTCGTAAAGGCAGAGAAATGTGAGT